>NW_008705330.1:5435574-5506475 GCF_000326865.2 Helobdella robusta | reverse complement strand
ATGCTTTGAGCACTTATCTTTTCCGTTTAACTCGAACTACAAATTATATTTATTATCTTTGGAACGATTTTTTACTGTTTTACATAACAAAATTTATGGTATTCGAATAATAAAACGTCAAATTATGAAAGAAAAATGTTAAAAATTTGTAGTTTAACTTGTAGAAAATCCAGTTGAGCATATTTAAGATTATAAGAGAAATAAGAGAAAAAAAAACCTAGCGGATCGTCGGTGAGACTGCTATTTAAAAAACAATTCACAATGTAATTTGACACTAAAAAAACATTTTATTCCGGCATAATTAATGGATCGTTTTTAAATTTTAAAAGGTTGCTTTTTATCTGAAAATATATGGGAATGAAAGATGTAAAAAAATAGTTTTAAAATTTGTATTTAATTATGTAAGTTCATGTTTTATAATTATCGCTAGGCAGATTACTATCATCCTGATGAGATTTTCATCTAATCTAAGTTCAATAATTAAAATTTTAAATGGAGCTAATTTTTGAAATATGTAAATTTTTAAAAATATGTTGATTTTTAAAAATATGTTAATTTTTGGGTAAAACGTTAATTACCTGGGGGTCCAGGCGGGCAAGCACAGGATCCTACCTCCCTGATTTTCCGAGAATAAATTAGAGGCGGTGATGTTGTTTCCACAAGCGTCAGCTGAATAAAAGAAAATAAATTTTTAAAATGTCAAATAAATTTTGCTAAACGGACTTGGAACATCTTCAAATTAGACCGTAACAAGAAGTTGAATGAAATTTATTGCTATCTCGAGGCGTGTTCTTCAATAATAAGACAAGAGCGAGAATGCGAGAATGTTCGTTTACTTTTCACGGTCTGATCATCGGACCAAGCATGCCTGAGGCTACTAATAAATAAATTTCTTCTGTTTCTTATATTTTTATATATTTGCATTGCTGTTTCTATTCTCAACTGCACAACTGTTTGTTCTAATCGTAGCAAGAGGTTGAAACCAAAGTTTGGTCATACAATAGTAATTTAAAACATGGTTATAATTATTTGAAACAGAAATAAATAATTTTAAATTAAATTTAAATAATTGGATGTAATACTCACTGTATTTTCGCCCTTTGAAAACTTGTTGACGTCATAATTAGATGCGAACTTCGATTCAACACTTCTTAAACGCGCTTCCAAATGGTCGACCTTTCTTTCAAAATAAATGACCACGATGCAAAATAGAAGTATGATGAGAAGATTTTGTACTAGATTGTACGCCAAAGTATATTTCAAACATTTATCATCTGGTTTCGTTAATTTTTTTGACTGCTGTGAAGTTAATCCACCTGGTGGTATTCCGTGGGCAGATTTTTCAAACATGGTTGGCGCAAAACTGGGCAGACGAGTAGAATATCTTATATTTTAATTCATTGAAAGACGGTAAGAACGTTTCAGGCAATTAAATTTTAACGTTGTTTGTGATAAAGAAATAAAAAAACGATTTGTAGAAAAATCAATTTAAAAACACTCGCTACATTTTATGATCATTATTTAAAATTAAAATAATTTAAGGTGCAAATATACTTTTATATTAAATCATTTATTCATATTGAGTTAGCCACAAACAAAATAAACATTCTCGAATGTATAAAAATACTAATTTATTAACACAATCCATCATAAAAACTCGACATAGGTCATGAAACGTTTATAAGTAAAACTCCCAGCTTCCTTCTTTATATGAAGACTTTCTCCTCATCTTTCATTCCTATCTTTATCTCAATAGGTGTGTGCCTGTGTATGTCTGTGTGTGTCTGTCTGTGTGTGTGTGTGTGCGTGCGTGCTTGCATTCATCTATCTATGCTCATTATATGTAGTGTGCGTTCCATATATCGTGTGATTTGTGTGAGCTAAACAATCGTAGATGCTAGATTGTGCCTGAATGTGAATGTGAATACATACATTCGTGAGTGCACGTGTGATGATAAAACTTTAATTTTAGTACAAATGAATTAATCGAGACAATTCTATTAATTATATTGCAACATTATTAAATACAAAATTATATTATAACATTTATAACTAAAATAAGTATAAAAATATTCCATTACAATTCCTTCAGAAAGTAATTGAAGATCACACACACGCACGCACATAAGCACACACACGCACACACACGCACAACGTATGTGAAACACATCCAGCATGATATTCAGCAACCATGATTAAACCGTTTAGTACTAACATTTAATTTAAAGGTTAGTACTAGAAATCAATTTCTCGTTGTTATAATTTATTTCAAAGAAATCTCAGTTATCAACGGCCGTCATATTCTCATACATTCACTCTCATTTCCACATACACTATCTGCTCCATGCTAACTAACGAGCGAACGAATTAAATTTAATCAACCCGATTCAATCACAACGAAAGTTAGTCAGCCGATTCAGTTAATAAGTTACAAAAAATATAATTTGCCCATGAAGAACTCCTTGTAAGTTTTAAACTGTGGAAAGCATCATACATAGGCAAGGCAGGCGTCATGAATGGTAGTTGATATTAAGCATGGAAAAGAGGGAAGTTCAAAGGAGTCTGCCTGGACTTCTTTATAATGCGTTCGGTTCGTCCGTCTGCACTCCAGACACTTCATAGGATTCCACGTTATATATATTATGTGTGTGATATAAAGTATATGTATGTATGTAAGTATGTATATATGTATGTATGTATGTATGTATGTATGTATGTATGTATGTATGTATGTATGTATGTATATATATATGTATGTATGTATGTAATGTACGTACGTATGTATGTATATGTACGTATGTACGCTTATACAGCATCGATATTCTATACACATGGCTTACAAAAGGAAGAATATTTAAAATGTTATCACTCAATGCCTCGTAATGCAACGCCTGTTGTCGTGTCCTTACGAACTCTAACAGTTAAATCTTTTAAGTTTATTGAAGAGTTTATATAGGTTCATACATTTGTAATAAAAACTTTATACCTACATATAACTACAATTATCCGTGCGAACGTTTAAAGTTAACGCCTGTACGTATGAATAAACATTCCGCCAGAAGTTAAAAAATATTTTCAAACTTAATGCTGTAAGACTGATGGTTTATGTTCCACGTACCGTTTTTCGCTTAATTCACTTAACAACTTTTAAGAGCATGTAGTTGTCAATATAATGTATGTACTCACGTTAAAAAGTTGCCAAGTAAAGCTTTCAATCTTAAGCGTTCTTACCCAATAACTTAAACTGTTCGTTCTTTTCAATATTTTTTACACAGCTGTCAAATGTGATTGATTCTTGTCTACAGATAGATAGATAGACCCGAACCGAAGCAAAGCGATAGGTATAATACATAACTTAAACACATTTAAAAGGCGTCTGTATGGGTAACGAAAAGCCATAAATTTCTGAAAAGAACGTATGAAGGTTTACATTGTTACGTGTGATTCGAATATTCATCTTTTTATGTCACAAATTTTTAACCACGCGTACGTAAGCTCATTTACACATACACACACATATACACACACACACAGACGTACACGCACGCACACATTTTATGTACAAATTTGGGATGAAATTTAACAAACATGTTACTTTTTGCAGGATATTGACTAGAATTTATTAAACGATCGTGCGTAAAAGTTATTCAGTTTGAAATAAGAATTTTACAAAAATTTAAATGCAATGACAAGTTGACCATATACAAACTGACCACGTTAATATTACATATAAAATAAGGCATTTTAATATATTGACTTTGGTTCTTAAATTGTTCTTTTTTTAATTTCTGTGTTGAGGAAAAGTTCAAGGGCACTTCTCATCTCTTCAGTCAGGTTGTGTTTCATCTTTAAACTGGCAGCTATATCACAGATACACGAATGCTAAATTAAATTATTAAATAAATAAGGACCGTTATTAATTACGTATAGTTCAATTTCTATTTTAAAAAATTCAAACAACAACCCTATATATTTCCAATTGATTTATTTCACCTTTTTTATCCTCATACTCAAAGATGAATAGTACTTTGTTGTCACTGCTATTTTCATCTAGAAACAGATTAACTAACATTTTTAAATCTTTTTTCTTGAAAGTTAAATTGAAAATTCTAACAAAGGTGGATAATGACTTTTAAAAGCAGGTGGTTTGTAGTGACACATATCTGGCTTTTTTGCTTTATTGATTTTCTTTGCCTTTGCTTTAATTTTCAGCTTTGCCTGTACTTCTTTTTCATAATTATCCCTGAAATCGAATAAAACACAACAATATTCATTATTATTTCTATTAAATATTACTATTATACAGAAAAAATCAAAATTAATTGGGCTAAAAAAATGGAAATTGTATTATGTATATATTTTTACCTGTCGATTTGATTTTTGATTACGCTCTGAATGAAACCGTGTGCGAAGTTTATTTTCACTTTAGCCATAAACCAACAATGTCAAATAAATATAATTGCAAGAATAAACTAAACTAAAAATAAATAAAAGTAAAAAAAAAAACAATATGAAATAGAACGTATAAGCAAAAAGCTGGTTAAACTACTAGATAAACATACACACATGTGTTATACAGATATAGATATATCACAATAGATATAGATATATCACTATCTGCATATATTCTAAGTATGAGGTTTTCTATGCACCATATGATGCATGCTTGTATGGTATTTGAATGAAAGTCTTATGTTTTACTCTAGCCCGAGATTAATATGTATTTTATTCTATATATATATATATATATATATATATATATATATATATATATGTATTTTACTCTATGTACATATATAGATATACACATATATATATATTTATTTTTTTGTTGTGTTGTGATGATATTGAAATATTTCATATCCTAATGTCTATTAATATTTATATAATGTAAAAAAAATTACATTTTAAAAATGTTAATTTTGTTTCAGTTATTTAGACTGAATCATTTTGTGAACTGAATTTTTAGAAAATGTTAGAAAACAGTAGCAATATAGTTGAAGCTCACTTTTAAACAATTTTTAGTTAAGTTAAGTTTTATAAAGTAAATACAATAAAAATGGCTTCAGGCCAGAAAGAAAGCGAGGACTTGTTAAGAGAAGTTGCAAAAGATTTTACGTTATTGTTGGACGTGAAAGATGTTAAAGAAGTTAGGAATTAGTTTGTTTCAGCTGTTGGTATCAATGCACTTTTGTTTAACTGTAATGTCTGTTGAAAACTCCACAAGATCCAAGAATCAGATCATATATCATATGATATGATTTGTTTCGTATTATTATTATAAATATGATGAGTATGACAATATTTTTTCTGAATTTTTGATGTAACATCTTTTTTACAGCTCATTTTATTTAATTTTTATATTACATTAATACATTGATTATGAATTATTATTGTAATTTTTAATCAATGATATGTTAGACATAAAAAAGATAGAAATAATTAATAATGAATCAGAATTAAAATTTTTTTGAATATGAAAACAAATTGTTTTCAAATATTCAAATGAAAATTTATTTAAATAAATAAAAATTTAAAAAATTTTTAAAAATTAATTAATTTAAAAAATTTAATTTTTTGTTTCTATTATTTTTTAGAAAGAACATTTTATGGAATCACTTGACGAAGTACTCGTCAAATTAGAAAAATCAGTAGATGATGTTGACTTGGTTGGTGATTTTAATTTTTAAATAAAATTCATTCAAAGAATATTCGATCTATTGACTCTACTAAACCAAACAATGAGAAGAGATATTACCAAAGCTTCTGCAAAATATGATTTTGTATTGAATATGAATGTCAGTCAATGATTTTCAGATAAGAATTGATAGTACAATGGCCCTTGAAACAACGATGAATGAAATCAAACAGAGGTGTCAAGACATGGATGGATATTTTGAAAAAATTGACAAATTAGAGGTTCATCAGTTGAACATCAGGCAACATGAAACAATAAATCTAAGATTTATAATGATTTGTCTTTACAATATTTAAATAAGAATTGAGATCAAATCATAAATTTATTTATTTTCAGGCTTTTTTGAATATGGTGAAAGGGCAAGTGAAAGAACTTGAGGCAGCTGTTGAGAAAGCTTATTCAGATATTAATGTCAATCCCATAAAGAAAGCATTATCTGTGATACCGTTTTTCAAAAAAGTTAATTTTTTTAGTTTCTTATACAATTTTACGTAGCTTTCTTTTCCAAAAATTTTTCTCTTTTTCGTAATTAAATATCTTAAATGGGCATTTTGGCAAATACATAAAAACAAATTTCTGTTTTGTTTTAAGAAAGCAAGTTCAAGTATTTCAGAAGGGTTTAAGTATGAGCCGACACAAATATTTGACTCAAACTTGTACTTCACAACCAAAAAAATGAGTATGTCTGCAGAGATGCTTCCAACAACATCTTCATCAATAGCATCAACGACATTTTCTATGCCTTCTTTACCAATAAAATCGACATTACAGACATCAACACTGGCAAAATCAACGACACCAACATCAACTACAACAACTTCAACAGTTTCTTTACCAATATCTCCAACAACAGCCTCACCAACATCTTCATCAACCATCACAAGTACAACAACGTCATCAACAGCTACAAGTAAAGCAAAAATGACTTCAACAATCACAAGTATAGCAACACCAGCAACAATTGAAGCACCATTAACAAGCAGCTCAATCGAAACAATCAAAAGAATATCTACACCGCAGATCAAAAAAACTTCAGCCATACCTCACTTGAAACCTTCAAAACCTTTTCCTACATTAGAAGCTTCATTTACGTCATCTGTTGAAGAAAATATTCTGTCTACAGCCAAGCTAAAGTCATCAAGCAACGCATCAACGCCAGCAACATCACCAACAAACACATCAGTGCCGACAACATCGACATCAGTAGCTTCATCCTCAACAAAGTCAACATAATCATGATAAACAATGCTCATTTCAAAAAAATGAATACTCTCAAGAAACAGCGATGGACAGCTAATTCATTTTTGTTATACTTTCACAATTATATTGCACTTGTATTCTTTTTTACACACACTGATATTTTTTGAAAATAACTAAAACAAACATAATTAATCACCATTACTTTTGTGATGTTTGCACAATTAAAAATATAAAGCCTTCAAATTTTTTCTGCAAACTTAATTATTCAATTTTTTTTGTGAAAAAGTTCACAAAAGATAAAAATTAGAAAAAAGATTGTATTCTTTAAATCATTGAACTTTCATCTACAACTATGATGATCCTAACATCTACAGCTATGATGATCCTAACAAATAATAACTAAATAGCACAATTGAAAATGCAACGTAGTCATAATTAGAATTTAAAATACATTTGAAACTCCTAACCAACACTGAAGCACAAAAATAATATGATCATGAACAAGTGCCTAAAACATAAACTGGCTAACTAATTTTCATTTGAAACAGTATCACCTTTCACTGAGCCAATATCACTTTTTACATCACCAATACCCAAACTGCTAACATTGTGATTAATTTTATTGATATCATCATTGCTATTGTTATCTCCACGACAAGTTTCAGCAACTCCAACATCACGTTTTCCACAAACGTTATCATCAACACTACTCTCAACATCATCATTCCTACCCACATCATTATTATTCCTATCACCAACATTATCATCAGTACTGCTACCATTCTTCTTCTTTCCTCCCTCCTCCATCTTCTTCATCAGTTCTTTTCTCTCATGCTGTAGGGCAAGTTTCTCACAGAAACGCTTGTGCAGGTGCCAGTGAATTTTTTGGCATCGTTTGTCGCAGTAGTGTGCGGAGTGGCAGGAGTTGCACGCTTTCCCATTGTACTCTCCGCACGTACTGCATTGCCTGTCTTCATCTGACGCCATCCTACAGGCAGAAATATGATTTGTATGTTGGATATGAATTTTAATGTCTCACTACACAAATGCAATTTGTATGTCTATAAATGAATGTGTACAGACATGGGAAATGTGACGTCAGTAAGAGCAGGTTAGCAGTCTAGCAATAAATTCTGTACAGGAAAATTAATACAAACTGCCATAAAATATTTTCAGTACAGCACCATGATAGCAAGCAAGTTGCAAACAAAAAATTTTGATGCATGGAGGTTAAAATATTACAGGTCTTAATAAATTCTTTATTTAAATAAATTTATTACAAAATTTCATTTAGATGTATGTGGGTGTACCAACTACATACCTCTGGCCATTGATGGCAGACTGCAGAACTGATATGGCTGTTGCATTCCCGCTTGAGTTGATGCTAGTGATGCTTCGAACTGCTTGATGCATTAGCTGACACTCAGGGTATGGAAAGGTTCTTAATGTTTCCCTAACTAAGATTTCTTGATTCACAGGGAAACCATCTGACAGTCTGCCCTTGATGAGATGCTTTATGTACGACTCGAGGTTGTCACCGTGTTCTTTGTTGAACTTCACTGCTTCTGTAAGAACTGTGAACAGGTAGTGAAATCTGTTAAATACAAACCGTCGATATATTTCATTATCAGGGCATTTCAATGAACAAAACTATAAAAGAAAAATGAAGAAATGATTTCAACCTAAGAGCCATCACCTCATCAGTTTCTTTTCTTTTCATCATTTTTTCACATAACAGTTCAAGAACTTTCAAAACTTTTGTCGATAAATTTAAAATTTCTGGCATGCTTTGTAGAAGAAAGACCAACTTGATTGGATTGAGACTAATAGTGGTGCAAAATTTATAGACAGAGCTGGATAGATGTCGAGGTAATTTAGGCTCCTTTTCAGTACCTCTCGCAATGCAGTAGTAGTCGATTTCATCTTGAGAGAAGAAATTACTTATTAGGGTGACAATTTCATGCTGGCCTATGAAACCAGCTATTTGTGATGCTGTTCGATGAACTGAGTTTACCATGGTTGTGGAGGCACCATGTTCCAACAAAAACTTTACCACCTATTTAATTTAAGAATTATATTATATATAATATATATATATATCAGATTTTTTTCACAAAAATACACACCACACCCCTTCATGTTTATACGTTTTGTTAATTAGATAGAATTATGCCTGCCATGAAAGCATGACAAGCTTTCAGCCATTCAAATTTTGACTAACAAAATAAAAATGTAAAGTAAATGAATGGCACCTTTTTGCTGCCAGATAGAGCAGCAAACATGAGAGCTGTGTAGCCCTGATTGTGATAATTTGCATTGACATTTGCCCCATTTTTCACCAACAGATCACAAATATCAAGGTCTCCTTTGTAAGCCGCTTGTTGAAGTGGAGTCATCCCCGAACTATCCTGACAGTCCACATATACTCCTTCCGCTAACAGTCGACGAACGCCATCTATGTCGCCGTCGATAACGTAGCGAATAATTTCAGGTGTCATATGCGCCGAATCATCTCCTGCTGTAGAACTTGTCATTTTTTATGAAGTAAAAAAAACAATTTTATTTCCTAACTTCAATATTTATGTCTTAATTAGAGAAAAGTCCTCAAATGAGATAAAATTCACGATTAGTTAACGGGCATAACTACGATAATCAGGTTGTGCTGGAAAACTCTTGCTTAAGCTTGGCAACCACCGATTAATATGAAATTAGTTTAATATTTTATATTCGATTTTAATGAAGTATAAATTTTTGTAATAAAAATTTCTAACTTGCTGACATCATCATTTTTTAAAAAATTTTCAAAAAAAGTTATGTTTAAATTTTGTCAAATATAGCATAAGTAACTGTTAAAATATTTTATTCGTCTTATTGAAGAGCCGATATCAAGCGCATCTTTTCAATTTGTTTTCCTTGTTTATTATCGTCTTTATTATCTAAAAAGTGAAGATTGCGAAGTTCTCACGAAACTAAAAGTTGGCGTTTGAAAATTTTTACTTCGGATTTATTTCCTGAAATCAAATTTTGTCAAATTTTTACTTTTTTCACTTGTCTAACTGCTAGTGTTAGTTTTCTATCATTCGAAAAGGAAAACCAAAGCCAGAACCAACAAAGCAAAAGCTTACCTTCTTACTTCTTAGCTTACTTACTTTTATTTAATTAAACTGTATGATACTGTAGTGTACGCGGACAGATTAACAACGGATTGTATAGTTATTAGTGACGTAGGAATAACAGCATGAAATATCATTTTTTTATTTATATTATTAGTACAATAGTTAATTTTTATTCAATGATTTTTCCTGACATATAATTTTCATTTATTTTAAAATGTTTATTATGTCACAATTTCAGGTATGGGTGCATTTTTAGACAAACCAAAAACAGAGAAACACACTGAGAAAGGAACAGGGAATGGCCTGAAATATGGTGTCAGTAGTATGCAGGGATGGAGAGTGGAAATGGAAGATGCCCACTGCGCTACCATTGGCTTACCTCTCAGTCAACTCAATGATTGGAGTTTCTTTGCCGTTTTCGATGGACACGCTGGTGCTAAAGTTTCTGAGTACTGTGCCAAGAGATTATTAGAAGTTATAGTTGAGAGTAATGAATTTAAATCAGAAATAAACGACCAAAGTACTTTAACTCCAGAAACAGTCATCAATGGCATAAAAAGTGGCTTTCTTAAATTAGATGATGAAATTCGAGAAAATAATGGTGAGGACAAAAGTGGTTCTACGGCAGTCTGTTCACTAATTTCACCAAAACATGTATTTGTGGCGAACTGCGGTGACTCGAGAATGGTCCTCTCCCGAGCTGGTAAATGTGTTTTCAATACATTAGATCACAAACCAATCAACCCACAAGAAAGAGAAAGAATACAAAATGCAGGAGGCAGTGTCATGATACAAAGGGTCAATGGTTCTCTAGCAGTTTCAAGGGCTCTTGGTGATTTTGACTACAAAAACGTTGAAGGTAAAGGTCAGTGCGAGCAGTTGGTATCTCCAGAGCCGGAGATATCCTCACTAGACAGAACGGATGAGGACGAGTTCCTAATTTTGGCATGTGATGGGATTTGGGATGTCATGAGCAATGACGAGTTGTGCGATTTCGTGAGGTCTCGCATGAGGATTACTGATGACCTTGAAGCCATCTGCAGCTGTGTCGTGGACACTTGCCTCTCAAAAGTTCGTGCCACGTTGTAATCTTACCATGAAACTAGTCACGTCACCAGAAATTTTATTTCATTTATCATTAGCTTTATTATTTAATGAGAAAAATTACTTTTTTCCGATTGGTTTATTGGTTGTTTAACCAACTATTGTTCAGTTTATTGTTATTTTTCTGGAGTTTGATCTTTATAATATCTTGTGATGGTTAATAAGTTTATTTTTTATTTTACGAAACCCTACCTACCCCACTTTGCACATGTGCAGGGTAGCCGAGACAACATGAGCATCGTAATTGTGGCATTCGCTGGCTGGCCGTGCTTATCGCAACAGGCACTGGACAGGGAGGCCGAACTGGACGAGCTTCTCGAGAGAAAGATTCAAGGTGCTCGAGATTTCGACTTTAAAGATGTTCTTGAGGATAATTTTGATGATGATGTTGATAATAATGAAGATGGTGATGGTGATGGTGCTATCAATATAAAGTTTTGACTCGTTGGGTGATTTGTTATCAGTTAATTTTTTTAAAATGTTCATTACAATGTAACCAACCGAAACTTTAAAAAGAAATAATTTATTGCTTCATTCCATTGTTTTTTGGTTTGACTTCATCTTAATTTAATGTTATGTTATTGATATTTGTTTCACATTTTATTGACGTTATGTTGAAATGTTTCACAAAAGTTTAAAAAAAAATAATCCTGTGAACATTGCGTCAAGGTGGAAAATAATATATGAACATATTTCAGGCTATGAAACGTTTCAACTTTAATTTTTTTTTATTGTCATTTTGCTGAGTCATACCTGCCCAAGAGATATTTTATAATAATTTACAGCTGCAGTGTATGTATTGCATTTTCAATGAATCATTTCTTATCTCAGGTTTCTTTACTAATTGTTAGCTAGTTTGTAATTTTTTTGGGAAATATAATTTGCCTGTTTTGAAAAGATTGTCTAGTAATTTCTCTTTCTTTCTATAAAAAAATTTTATGCGTCAAAATAGAACTGTGCATTACATATAATTTTTATGTGATTTATTATTATGATATAATAATAGTAATATTATTATTATTATTATTAATGTAATTAAATTATTTCGGGTTCATAACTACATTAATTCTCAATGTTAAAACATTGAAACATCGTCTCAGTTGGATGAGTGATTTAACACTCCAATATTTGCCCGTTTCATTCCGAGCAGTTACCTTTCCTAAATTTTCTCTTCCTTCTTTTTGTATGATTTATTTCTTTTAATATTTACTTGTGGTTATTGATTGTAAATGCATATACGATCAGATAATTATATATTGACATTACTTAATTGAATGTAAATTTGTTTGCAATTTAAACTTCTTCACTTCTACATCTCCATCATCGTTAGTCATCATCTGACTCTATTTAGTTCATTGCAATTCAAGTCATTCACGTCGTCCCTCTTTCTTCAAATTTAGATGTAAAAATATTTTTCCAGACTCAACCAGGCCTCTATGCCATTTTGTTTCGTTTAATTTTTATTAAATTCAATAAAATTTTTAAACTTAGAATTTGAAATTGTATAATTTATTAGCCAACTAGCATTTAACCAAAACGTATATTTATTGTAAAAGCATACACACGCACAAATACATATATATATATATATATATATATATAATTATATATATATATGTATATATCTTTATATATATCTATATATACATATATAATTGTCACTTTTATATGATAATCTTAACATCCATAATTTACTCTTGATAAGAAAATACTTAATACTGATAACGTATCTCCATTTCAGATATCCTAACAGTAAATCCGCCAGAATCCTCACACGTTCAGTACATAATGCACCTGCTCTCCATGCAGGACATCCCTGGCCTGCCGCCTGGTGGGGGCCTTAATGCTAAGTTAGTGGGGTGTGCTGTTGTCAGGGTTTATCTGATAGTTTTATTTTTTTTGTGTGATTTGTGTTCTTGAGCTGTGTTGTTGTGTTGGTTTATGTTGTGATGTATTCTTGAGTTGTGTTGTTGTGTTGGTTTAAGTTATGCTGTATTCTTGGGCTGTGTTGTTTTGTTGGTGTAAGTTGTGTTAAGTTTAGGTTTAGTTGTGTTACTTTTAAATTTTGGTTTACGTTCTGTTGTGTTTTAAGAGCTATGATGAGGATGATGTTGGGGTTAAAGTGAAGGATAGGAGGAGTAGTACAGAGCTGATGTCGATGATGGGACTGAATGAGGACAGTGTGACATTGATAAGGAGATCGAGATTGCGGTGGTATGGACATGTGTTGAGAAGGGATGAAAGGGTCGGGATTAGGCGAGCGTTGGAGTTCGAGGTTGAAGGAGTGGTAGGAAGGGGTCGTCCGCGATTGGGATGGAGAGAGCAGGTGGAGAAGGACAGGGTGAAAGCGGGGTTGCGTGATACTGAGGCGAGTGACAGATGTGGATGGCGTCGAGGGGTATTTCGGTTTCATCTTAGGTAGCCAACCGGCAACCCCCGATCTCGGGGAAAATGTCGTCTAAACGTGTGTTGTTGTTGTTGTGTTTTAATATTTAAACTGGAATTTTCTTATAGAAATTTTTATTTAACCTACTTCAAAATTTTCTAAACTGGCAACTGGCAGGACATTCATTTTTAGTAGCCTTCTCGATGAAGGGCACTCTGTAACGTTTGATAATCACAAGTTCTTTGCCTCCACTAAAAATATCTTTCTCGTCTTCTATGTCCTCTTGCAACTGTTATCTTTTTTAACGGATGCTGAGCGCCGTACAAGCTTTTGGGTTGCTTCATGATGTCGTGTTGATAGTCTGTGCCAGTGAGTGAGAAAAATCTCTTCCTTTAACGGAATTAACTTCTCAATATCTTCGTCCAACAAATGATGTTTGTTGTGTTGTTTCGACTAATTTTCGTATATATCTATTTGATAGCCTTCTTCTTTGTTTCTCCAGAAGTTCGTTCACATGATCCATAGCAATTTTCCTGTCTGGCGTTCCAATTCGCTCATCTCTTTGTGGGTACTGCACGGTTGTGTAAATTGTATGGACAACGAACCACTTGAAATGAAAAATAATTTAAAATTACTGGATCAACCAAGCTCTTTAGCCATTACACTGTCTTGCTTTTTGAGTTGGGAATTTTATAATAATAAAAAAAATTTAATTTATGAAAATGTATATCTGTACGTATTTTAATTAAAGTTTTAAAAATCATTCATCCACTATTGCCAGGCGAGCTACGATTGAAGAAGCAATAAAAAGAAATCACCCTAATGTACTGACATCTAGTTTTGTAAGTTTCAATTTATTATTATTATTGCTGTTATTATTATCATTTGTTATTGTGGTTGTTGTTATTATTATTTTTCTATTTGTTATTGTTCCTATTCTTTTATTATCATTATTGATATTATAATTATTATTATTATTATTTAATTTTTTTCATGGGATATATTTAAGATATCCAATTTCTGTTCAGTTCAAAGTGCTGGTGCAGGGAGTTTAAAATTTTTATCTAATGTTGTTCAGTCAAAAAATCAACCTGTTAATGTTAATTACTATCATTACTAATTATTCTTATCATTACTATTATTGTTATCGATATTACTACTATTTTGGTTGATAATGATTCTGTAGGCTGGTGGAGCCAGTGAACTTTTGAGCTGGTTTGATTTCATTTGGTTGATTGATTAGACAGTAGGAATGTTATTAGTCAGTAGGAATGGTTTTCTACTGAACAAATGTGCGCAGAGCCTAAGTTGGGATGCAAGCAAGTGCACAACAGCTGGCGTTGGTTCTAATTAGTCATAATCGGCTGATCATTTCTTGCTTTTTTAATTCTTTCTTAAAAAGCGTTTCATTAAAACTATCATTCTGGTATGTGAAGCGTGTTTAAATAACTCTCTCTCTTTCTCTCCCTGTTTCTCTCTCTCTCTCTCTCTAGTTTTCATTTTCTCTTTCTCTCTCTTGTTATCTCTCTATGTGTACGTATGCGTGTGAATAAGTTTAGCATCTATTTAATTTATATAATATACAATTTTGTATACATTTGTTTATATGTTAATGAGTTTGTATGAGAGGCTGGCTGGTTGGTTGGTTGGTTCCTAGGTAGGTAGGTGATTATGATGACTCACCCTTATGTATTTATCCATCCGTAGGCATAAATTTGTGTACTATCTTTGTATTATTACTTCAGTCAATTATTCATTTGTACATTCATTAATTCATTCAGTCATTCATTCTTTCTTTCCTTTTATCTTTCTTTCTTGCTTTCTTCCCTCGATTCATCCACAAATTGTAATCTTGTAATCAGGCGTTCGAGATTTGTTATTGCAGTGATGCGATGCAAATGTTGTAAAACCACTTTGGAAATTAATGGTGGTAGTATCCAACAATGCTTACATCACCACTAATCTCATAAATTCAGACATTTTCAATCTCTCTCTTCTGTGTAACTTTACTTATTCTTAGATGTGTGAATGCATGAGTGAGGGAATTAGGAAATGAACGAATGAGTGATTGAATGAATGAATGATTGATTAAATCTCTCTTTCTCTCCTCTCTCCCTCTTTCTCTTTTTCCTCTCCCTCCCTCTCTCTCTTTTTCCTTTCCCTGACCTGGTTAGGTATACATGGGGTGAGAATTTTCGACCTGCTCCCTCAATTGGCCAGTACAAGCACATAAAGTACACCACCTCTACCACGATATATATATATATATATCGTGTGTGTGTGTGTGTGTGTGTGTGTGTGTGTGTGTGTGTGTGTGTGTGTATGTATACTAAATTATGCTTTTATATTTGTATGATTTGTCTTTTTTTAGGACTCTGAATGAAGGAAATCCACAAACACAATTTGTATAACACCGGTTTGTATGTGGTTTGTGTGTTGTTTATATGTGGTTTGTATGTGAGTTGTATGTTGTTTGTTTGCAGTTTTTATGTGGTTGAATGTTGTTCTTATGGAGTTTGTATGTGGTTTGTGTGTTGTTTGTGTGTTGTTTGTGTTTTGTTTGTATGTGGGTTGTATGTGGTTTGTTTGTGTGTTGATTGTATGTGGTTTGTATGTGCTTTGTGTGTTGTTTGCATGTGGTTTGTATGTGGTTTGTTTGAACGATGTTTGTATGTGGTTTGTTTGTAGTTTTTATGGGGTTTGTATGTGGGTTGTATGTTGTTGTTTTGTGTTATGTTTGTTTGTGGTTTGTAATTTGTATGTTCATCAGCGTAATAATAATAACAATAGTAATAATAATAATGATATAATCATCCTAACATTTTTTCAACTACAGGTTTGATGGTTCAGAAGATTGAAGCTCTTCTTCTGCTTCATTATCCACATTGTTCCGTTATTATTATTATTATTATTATCATCATCACTATTATTATTATTTATTATTATTATTATTTAATATTTTCGTTTCGTTTTTTCATATTTTTATTTTCATTCGTCATTATAATTATTTATTTATTTATAAGTAGTATAAACTTTTCCATTGTTATTATTTGTTCTTATTATTATCATTGTAGCTGTTATAGTTGTTATTATTATTTGTATTATTATTATTATTATTGTTATTGTTGTTATTATTATTATTATTATTGTTGTTATTATTATTATTATTATCATCATCAGTTTTTTATGTATGTCTGTTGTATTGTATTTTTGGTGGGTTTTTTCGATTGATTTTTAAAAATAATTTTATAAAATGTTGGATTTTGAATAATAATTATTGTTATTGTTTTAAATGTTATTATTATTGTTGTTATTGTTATTATTATAGATAATATTATTATTTTTTTTTTTTAATTATATAATCATTAAAAACACACTAACTGATAACGACGATGATGATAATTCATTCATTCATTCATTCATTCATTCATTCATTCATTCATTCATTCATTCATTCATTCACTCATTCATTCATCCATTCATTCACTCATTCATCCATTCATTCATTCATTCATTCATTCATTCATTGGTGTTAACTGGTTCACCCATTTTTTAATTGTAACAATATGTTATTATTATTGTTCATGGTAAAATATAATTATAATATTAATAAAAAATATAATTATTATTGTTATTGTTGTCGTTGTGGTTATTATTATTATTATTATTACGTTTAATAGGTTTACACAGATCAGCTGACTGTCGGGAACACCTTTTTTATGGTTCTTTATGTGCATTTTCACACAATTGAGAATTATTTGTAACATAATATAATATAACTAAATACTATAATTAAGTAATATAATATAATTTAATGTCCTTATTTCACAAAACTATTTTCATGTCAATGATTGATTCGTTATTGTTTACTCACTTGTTATTACTACTACTACTACTACTATTACTACTACTACAAATACTACTACTATTACTACTACTATTACTACTACTACAAATACTACTACTACTACTACCAAATTGTTATTATTTTTATTATTATGACTATCATTTGATCTTCTTATTTTGGTCCTATTATTTAATTTTTTACGGTCTTTTTTGGAGTACACTTTATTACTCTGACACAAAAAGCGAGCATACACACACACACTCACACACACTCACACTCTCTCGTGCACACACACACACACGTATACACACACACATACACATTCGCACACACACAGCTTCACACAGTTTAGAAGGTTAACAGTTATAAAAAAATAAAATGAGATACAAATACCAACAAAAAATTCCTTCAATAAGATGCACACATGTACAACTTTTGTACGAAATGTTATTGACTACATCTGTACATAATTAGTTATGTTTTTTTCACTAATTTATTATTTTAAAATCTGAAATGTTAGAAATAAAAAAAAATATAATTAGGTAATGCGTCATCCATTCATTTTTATGATTAATTGCTATTTTTTATGTTTCGTTTATCTATGCTTCTTGGGGAAATTCCAAACTATTTTGAAATTAATATCCCTTCATTATGTCATTATCACTTACTTTCACTTTTAATTTTTTAAATTTCATTGAAGACACTTATCTTATTGAGATAATATAAAAATTGACAGACAAACATGTATGCGTGTGTGTGTGCATGTGTGTGTTTATGTGGATGGATGTATGCGTATGTATTATGAATGCGACGGTTCCAAATCCGAATCCAGTAATGATTCGGATTTGTCAAATTTAACGCTTGAGATTTGGTTGAAACCGGATCTTTGGTTATTTATCGAATAAAGTTGAGTTTTAAAAAATAATTTAGGTAAAGTACATTCAAAAATTTGAAAAGAGAGGTTCTATAAACATTTTCGAATCACGTGTTAACCTTTTTCAACAGTTGTTTGAAACCGCAGCCGAATAAAACACCTTTACTCTATAACTACCAGACGTAACGGCATGAGTTGAATCAGAGAGCGCAAAATTGTCCATTGTTCTCGGTGTTCTAAGCTAGAATGGAACTTGGTTTGAATAATCTTTAATCATTAGCATGCATTCACCTTAGATCCGGATTCCGATACGGATACGTATGTTAGAATCCATCACATAGATTCGGATCCTGAGTCCACTATTCTCGATTTCTTGGATCCGTTTCATTCCTGGCATGTATGAATGTGTTAAGATGTGTGTTAGTGTATGTGCGTACGTATAATATATATATATATATATATATATATATATATATATATATATATATATATATATATATATATATATGTTGGTAATAGACCATAATTTTTACAATGTTCTATAAATTCTACCGAATGTTTGGCGTTAATATTAATTTATAGAATATTGTAAATATATATATATATATATATAACCATATAATAACCATAAGTAAAATATAATTAACAACATATATATATACGTGTGCGTTTGTGTATATATTAATTTGTGTTTATAGTTTTATCTGGACCACCTCTGCAAGTTAATGTAATACAATTATTATTATTATTATTTATTACTCACAGTAATATTCCATAATTACAAAATAATGTTAATGATAATGATAAGTATGACAACGATGATTATGATTATGATGATGGATGTTGAGAGTGACGATGATGATGGTGATAATGATGATGATGACGATGTTCAAATGTTTATTTCAATTATAAATTGAATATTACTACAACACTGCATATGACAACCTTGAAAGAATCGTTTTTTTAATTATTATTCTCATACTTTTTGTAGCTTTTTATTGATACATCGCTATAATAATAAATTATATTATTATCATTTATCATCATTAATATTATTATTTATTATTTATATTTTACTTATGGTTATTATTACTTTTACCCCTTACGTTCACCATTATAGCGGGAAGCTAAAGTTAATAAGATTGTTGGTTTTTTGGACTGTTAATTAAAAAGATGTTTTTCAACTCTGACTTTAATATATTGTTAGTGTTAATTGAATGTATATACGTAACATATTACTGTTATATATATATATATATATATATATATATATATATATATATATATATATAACAGTAATATGTTATATATATATATATAATTTATTCTTTTATTTATAATTTTATTATTGTTGATACACATGTCAATACTTTCTATAATTGCACATTTACTTATAATAATAATAATAATGAAAAGATAATTATATTAATAATATGATTAATTAGCATTTATATAGGTGTGTGTGTGTGTATGATACAAATTTCAAAAAGCGCGATTATTTGCATTTAATAATTATTTTATTAGCTATAATAATAATAATAATTTTGACATCGAGGTGATTATTAACAATATTTAAGAATGCGCGTTTTTGAAAGAAATGTTTTTCATCGTATAGGATGGGTTAATTAAACGTTAAAAATTGTTTCTGTTGTTTTGTTTGTTTATTTGTTTGTTTGTTTGTCTTGCTGTTATTACGTTTTCTCGTCTGCGTGTGCGTGTGTGTGTATATATGTTCTTCTTCTATTTCGTTCTTCTATGGGTTTGTATTATTACAATTTTTCTTATTATTTATATTATTATTTTACTGTTGTCGTTAATATGATTTGTATTTTACTATTTTTCAAAAATTATAACTTTTTTATTTTTATTATTCTGGTTATTATTATTAATATTATTGCTGTTGTTGTTTCAAACTTCAATGTTTATTTCACTAAATACTTTTTCGTAATAAGTTTTCGTTTAGCATATGATTACTAAATGGTTATTTTTCGTTAATTAATTAATTAATTAATTAATTAATTGGTATTAATTAATTGGTAATAATTACTTAATTAATTAATACCAATTATTATTATTATTTATTTATTATGTTTATTATATTGTTATTATTATTATTTTTTTTACTTCAATTATTATCGCTACATAAAATAATTTTGTCTTATCTCGGCTTCAATGACTATTTTAGAGTTTGTTTATAAATATCAACCATTTTTTATTTTAATTTATAAGTTTTTTCCTTGAATTGTTTATTTTATTTTTTTAATAAATGTTTATGCCATCATTTTTATTATTGTCAGAACAATATAAAATAATTTAGTAATAATGATAATATTATTTTCATTTATTTTTTGTTTTAATTGTTATTATTATTTTTGTTATTATTATTATTGTTATTATTATTGTTGTTATTATTATAGTTTATCGTTGTCCAAATTTTTTTTCGATCTGATGATTCGGTTTTTTCTCCCTTTAAAAATTCATTCATTACGAAATCGAATGAAAACATTGACGAACATTGAAAACATTTTCATCTCATAACTTTTGTACTTACTTTATTAATTAATTTTAAGTAATTTCTCTTTGTTAATTTATTACATAATTCATTTTAAAGATAATAATTTATATTTCGATGGTTATTCATTTTTTTTTGAAGTTTTTTTCATCAAATAGTTTGCTCCGAACGTTTGTAAAGTTTGAAAACGGACTCAATTTAATACAAGCTCGGATTTTCAAATTAAAATTTGTTCATAATATTAACAATAATTATGATAATTATATAATAATAATTATAGTTGTTATCAATTTTCTGGTATTTATTTCCTCCCGTAAAAATAACCTCAGTGTGAAAACTGACGAATCGTCAGTGGCTGACTGTTGTCTCCGCGTCTGGAACAGACGCTCAGATTTGGTCGTCGGCGAAACAAGCCAACAAACACACTTCTAAAAAAAAGTTGACCTCCCTTGCACAAAATGTGTACAAGGAGACAATATCACCAGTGACAAGTATTTGCGGAGAGTTAGTTTCTTTTATGCTATTCTGCTAATAAACTGAATAGTGTTTTTGATGTATGTTGGTGTGTTTTGTGCTAGTAGGTTGATGTAGAAGTCGATAAATTTAGCAATATTGCAGGATTCTGAGATGGTGGGTCTGCCGGGTGGCATATCTGGTAAAGTCCATTTATTTTTTTCTTTATGGACTTAAGGTATTAAATAGAATTTACTTATTCTGGCATCTTTGATTGGTTCGAGAAAGTTTACGGTGTGGTGTTATAACTGATGTTGCCTAATTGATAGTATTTTTCTATGATGTGTGTTAAGCTGTGTATGTGTGTCAATTCTGGGGTGTGTAAATGGTTTGTAGTTGTTTGTTGACTTCAAAATTGTATGAGCTTTGGTTAATCACTACAAAAATACACCCTTTATTCGCTTTCTTTATAGCGATCATGTTGTTTGAGGTCTTAAAGTGCTGAATATTCTCTGGGTGTTAAGTTTTTTTGTTGCCCGTGTGGATAAAATCTGTGTTGTTAATTGTTTTTCCTCAACCCAATAAAAACAATAAAAACTTTTTTTAAAAGATTTCGAAATACTGAAATATTATTGTTGATTATTTTTTTAGAATTTATTAATCGTGATAAAATAAACTAAATCAAAGAATTAATTAAACCATCACCTTATTTAGATATTCTTTAATCTATTTATATAATACATTCTAGATTTGCAAAGCGATGTTAATTGATGAAGAGGCGAAAATTTTCATTCTAAACAGTGGTTTCATATTTTCAATTCACCTCCATCATTCTTCAAAATTGAAGTTTTTTCGGTGGATGACCACAACAATGAGTTATTGTAGTAAATTTTGTGCGCTATTCTTGGTGTTTTTTAATATTTTTCAAATTTTTTTTGTTTTATTAAGTTTTAAATTTTGTTTAATTTGAATAAAAAATCTATTTATTAGATAGTAATCATTAACAAATATATCACAGGTAGGAAATAAATTTAACGGTTTTGATTTTATTCTAAGTTTAATAATCATAATTAAATTATCTAATCAATTTTAATATGTATTCGTAATTTTAAAAATTAAAAAATTACGTTATATTTAATGTTACGTTGTGGTATATAACAAACAAATTTTCATTGTTAAAAACAGTAAGAAATGAATGATAGCAAAAAGTTATTAACAACATTTTAAATTTATTTTAAATTGAAAAATTTGTTATAATTCATTAGCAATAATACGTATTAAGTGAAATGGAAGTATAAATGTTTATACATGATGAACAAAAATACACAAAATTGGTTGAAATGGGAAAAGGTTTAATATTAAATACGAAGATTCTTTCCTAAGTACAAATTTCTTAAATTTACATTATTTTATAAAACGAAATTTACTAACAAAAAGATGAAAAAATAGAAACGAATTATTTTGAAAATAAATAAATAAATGAATGTAACATTTAAAAAAAATTATTTACACAAAATATTCAATAACTGTATAAATTTCAAAATATATTTTTCTGTTTGGAATACATCAGAAACAATAGATATGCAAGCTTGGGTAGAATAATGATTAGGTATGTTACATAAAAGTGCATTTAATGTATCAGGAGTGTGTTTGAGTTATATGCTTGTTGGCATTGAATGCGTGTGTATGTTTGCATGTGAGGCGTGTATGAGTTTATGAATACAAAACATACATGCATTATATATATATATATATAATGTATATATATATAAATGTATGTATACATCATATATACACATCAATTAAAAAGAACATAAATTCTGGTTGTCAGGTAACAATGCTTTGTTTACATGTTTATGTCTATACGTAGTTTAAATGATTTAATCAGAATCGTCATTGTTTTCGTCATCGTCTTCTTGTTGGATTCTGTATGTTTTACAATATGTCAAACAAAATATCTATATATGCTTGTGTGTATGTGTTTGTTTGTGCTCGTGTGTGTGCGTGCGTGAGTTAGTGCTCCTATAAATAAGCCATGTTAACCGCCCTAACTAATTTCAAAGATAACCTGGCGCTAAAGTTATGTCCAAGCATAAGCTATCAAACAATTCCACAGCTTTCACTGTTCGGCGTGGGAGGAAGTTACGAGATGACGTCATAATGACGTAACGCTATCTTCAGATTTTGTTGCTATTATTATTTTTATTATTAATCAGTTAATCTTTTCAGTGAGTAATAGATTAAAATTTTGGGGAACGATTTTGAAAAAAATGAAATGACTGGGATATATATACATGTAAATAAATAAATATACCTAGTTATATATATATATATATATATATATATATATATATATATATATATAATATATATATATATATATATATATATATATATATATATATATATATATATATATATTGTACAAATAAATAACACGAACATTAAATTACATTGAATAATTGTTATTTATTAATAAAAAAATAATCAAACTTATCCTATATTTTTTTTATCAGGAATTCCAACTATAATTTAATTTTATAAACCGCAGAATATATTCAACAATATGTTGAGGTTTAGACCACATTCTTAATTAATATAATTGTCATTTTTGTTAGTACTAGCAACACCACTTTAATGATACAACAACAAAAAAATGTTACTTATAAGCTATCTTGCTATTAATACTATAACTAGAAACATTGATAAGAAATAGTTTTGCAAATTATAAATCTCAAATAAACTTTTTTTTAACCATTTTAAGTAGTTTAATTATGTATTACAATGATAATTAGCAGTGACCAAGTTGACGAAGTGTGTTGATTACTCTCATAAAATGCATTCTAGCCGGTAGTCGTTGCGTAGTTAGCATTTTAGAATTTATTTAATACGTCCGTTTAATTATGTGTGTGTATTTATGTGTGTGTGGGTGCGTGCGTGTGTTTATGTATTATATGTTTCAAATCAAGTATGTGTGTACCGCCGAAAAATAATGAAAAAAGACCATGACATGATAATTTTGTTTTGACGTGATTTCCCATCTATTTCAAATGCATAACGCTCACATTTTGAGAGGTACACATTATATATATGTACATGTGTGTGTGTGTGTGTGTGTGTGTGTGTGTGTGTGTGCGTGCGTGTGTGTGTATCACGGTGATAAAGAGATTAATTATTCATAACATTCGTATTCATAAATATTCATAATAAGTTAAACTTATTACGGATAACAAACAAGCAAAATAACATTAATGATAAAAAATTTATTTTTATCTTTCAAAAATTCAAATCATCATTTTTAATTAGCATTAGAACCGAGTCTTAATAAATTCCAATGAAGGAACTTGAGGACGCGAGGTGAACATCATGTTATCATAATGATAACGGAATTTGACCGTTGTAAACCTTTTCAAACTCATTACAAACAGTATTTAAATGTTTGCAATTCGTCTAATTATAATTACATCTACTATGATTTATATACAAAATATTAATATCACTATTTCCAGCTGTTAAAAAATTTGTTAGTTGAGGTCATTCAGACGCAAGTTGCTCGAATGCGATCGTCATTGTACTCGTTAAAAATGTTGTCTTCGTCGGCTGTCATTATGCCTCGATCGCAGCTTATGGATGATGTGTAGTTGAAATCTCCACTCGATGACTCCAGCACGCTCAGTTTCGCTATAGATGTCGCATCCTTCCTCTTCGGAGATCTATGCACAAAGGGAATTAATAATAGTAAAAATAGTATATGGACGTTTCAGCTGATATTCATCGCACAATCAGTAAATTACAACTTTGTTACTATTTGTCTGTTCATTAAATTATTTTATTGGTTCTATTTGAAAAATTTTTTCAACAAAATATGTTGCACCATCTTAGCAACCCTTAATATATTGGGCACTTTTATAATAATTTGACCTATGATGACCATGTTGTCAACATCAAAACACACTTAAAACGCATGAAAGTTTATTTTATGTTACTAATACACACTCTGACAAACGCAAGTGCTTAAAACACATTGTTATAATTTATATCAACATTAACCTCAATTGCGGTTCGATAGTCACTAAAACCGACTTTGCTTTAGTCGGATGATCCGCTTCGGTTTGTAAATCCTTCATTGCGGTACTATTCTCGTATATAGAATTAGGAGTAAGATCTACTAAGCCGCATGATGAGCATTGGTAGGTGTAATTCAAATCTAAACTAGGTTTCCACAGTCTGTGTTTGGAAATTTCTTTTGCTTTTTTCTCAACTTGGATAGCCTGGGCCAGGCATTCATTGCACCTTCGCTCATTTTTGATGTTTTGATGCTTGTTCGTAAGTTTGTCGAGCACTTCATTCTCGGTGCTGAGGTTGATGTTTCGTCTGCTGTTTGTGATGTCGTTTTTAATGACGACCTGACAATTTTTCGTTTTGTTATTGAATGAGGAAGAGGTCGATCTGCTGGATATGGTCTGGTTGTTCGCTCCAAAGTTGTTGAGAATTTTTGACTGTTGCCTGCGTTGTTGTCTGCGTCTTCTGCAGCAGCAAGCAATGACCAGCGTGGTCACGATGAGTATGAGCGAGACGATGGCTACCGATGAGATGACCAAGATGGACCTCAGCTCATCCGAGATTGGAGGTCTTGGTAGTTTGTTGTTTTCATCGTCTGTGGAGTTAACTGTTGTCGTTTGGTTGCGACTGACTGTTGTTGGAGATGTTGATGTGGCGTTGGATGGTGTGGTCGGATTGACGGCTGATATCGTGGCTGTTGTTTTTGTTGTTATGTTTGATAAACGATCTACCGTTAATGGTGTAACTACTTTAGTTGTATATTTACAAAATGTTACATTCAATGAACACAAACACTGAAAATCATCTGCACTGCACGGATTCGTTGGAATTTCCGTCTCGCAATGTCCACCTGTGTACCGCGCGGAACACGTGCAGGTGTATTTGGACGAGTTGGGCATTCTAACGCACGTACCGGAATGCAAGCAGGGTGACAATAAACAACTGTTGATGATTTTTAATTTTTCACAATGTTCGCCTTCATAGTTGGCGGGACACAAGCAGAAGATGTCTGGCATTGAGCTGACGCACGTACCACCATTCAAGCAGATGCCAGGGTTGTGAGTGCAGTATTCCATATCTAATGGTGGGCAACAGTTTCATTTCACGCGACATATTTAAAAATATTTTTATTCATTAAATAAATAAATAACCGAACAATAATATGGAAGCTTGCTCATACAACTAGATATTTTACGCAAATGAATTTAAAAAAAATTGACATTGTTGTCTTTTAACCGGAATTAAACATTATTTTTGATGGGATGGAAATTTCTTTTTGAAAAAAGTAATTAAGGAGTACTACAAACCAAGATCACATCCAATGATTCCGTTCCCCCACCCGGGCTTGCAGAGGCACTCGCCAGGGTGGGTGCAGTACCCATTCACTGGGTGGCAGGGCAGCGTCGGGACGCACGTTTCACACCTCTCACCCTTCCAGCCAGGTAAGCAGCTGTGGGTTTTAATTTTGAAAAAAACTTCAAATCACCAAGTTATTTTTACTTCTGTCTTTGTTCAGTCAATCTAATTAATTGAATGAGTTATTATTGTTTTTTGAAACTTAGTTGACTTGGGATTAAAGATTAATAGGGTGGAAGATTGTTAAACAATGCATCCAAACTGGAAGAACTATAGTTGAAAATTAGATGCCGCATCTGATGTCAATCAAATCACCTCTTGATATTTTTAGCCAGACCAACAAATCACTGTGCTCATCAATCATTCACTTCCAAACGCATTCTTCAACGAGCACGTAAATCCATCTTGCAAATTTTTAAGGAATTTTTCAAATTTTCAACTCATCAACCATTTATCAAAAGTCACTTCATTTTTTAATCAAAACATTCATAAATCAGGTTTTGTTTTGTCTCGTTTAAATAATGCATTCAAATATTTCAAAATTCCATCCATAAAACATTAGCCCATCATTAATCATACGTTCACTTATCCTTCCAATTAATCAAATTGAAATAAAAAGTCTAAAAGTCTTTACATCAATGAATCAATAGACAAATGTATCTATAGCTAATAAGTCTATTGATAATTCATGTATCTTATTAAAAGGAACATATATATAGTTAATGGAACAGATAGATAATATTGACTAAAAAGTTGACTTATAATATTTAAAAAATTTTTAATGTTAAACCGTGCAAGAATGCATACACTAAACAGATTGGAACCTTTGTAATGCATTTTATCAGTGCTCCGAGATATCAATTTAAAATTCCTACAGCACCTTATCAACATGTACATTGTTAGTTTACAGTTAAACAAGAGCTATTAGCGATAAACACACCCAGCAATTTTCAAAAAGAAAGAAAAAAGAATAAAACAAAGAGTTAAAGATAAAATTTTATAACAAAAATAAACAGAACAGTTTGAAACGGCATTTTTGTTTCAAAGTTATAAACGATTTTCTAAGTAACCGATTCGAAACGGATAGAGGCAATTGCCGACAATTACCGTAACTCGATCCGATATAAATGTCATCGCCATTAAAATCCTTATCGCCATTGGCGTCTTCATCATTATAGTAATCATTTTAAAAATAATCGTTGTCATTGTCATTAAAATCATCATCGTCATCATCTTTTTTAAAATCAACAACCATCATCTTCGAAGTCCTCATCATCATCGCCATCATCGTCACCATGGTCATCCTCATCAATCATCATCATCGCCATCATCGTCACCATGGTCATCCTCATCAATCATCATCATCGCCATCATCGTCACCATGGTCATCCTCATCAATCATCATCATCGCCATCATCGTCACCATGGTCATCCTCATCAATCATCATCATCGCCATCATCGTCACCATGGTCATCCTCATCAATCATCATCATCGCCATCATCGTCAATATCGTTTAATACAATCATTGTTATTCTTATTATCAAATTAGTTAATTATTCTCTTTTATTTTCATATTAGTTTCAGTCATCATCATCATCGTCGTCATCCTCTTCATCATTATTATCATCAACAACAACCTCATCATCATCATCGTCACCATTTTTACCAACAAACATACCCAACTTAGACTTCTCTCAACCGACCTGACCTATCCGACATAATATCACCACCACCATCGTCGTCGTCGTCGTTACTATCAGCCTCATCAACTTTTTAATCAATTTTACTATTTCGACATTGTGTTAACCCTTTTAAAATGATCTGTACAAAAAACATTAGCCATCGCAATTTTTTTTCTTCATAAACAACTATACATACGGAACGTTTGGAATGTTACGACACGTAAAATGTTATCATAGAAAGTCCCAGTTGGGTTCTGGTTTGTTCTGTCCTGAGACTGAGCTAACTTTAATTAACATAATGATTATTTGAATTTAAACTGAGCGACTGATTTATCGATCAATTGTTTGTTTGGGATTTAAGTTCATTCATAGTAAAAGGATCATTAAGATTGAAAGCGTCGTCATAGTCGTCTTTTGTCTGATCATTAACATTTTATTATTCTAACATTAAAATATTTATTCATCTAAGACTTATCATTTTCAAATTCGCCAAGCTTCAAATTTTAAATTTTTCAAAGAACTTCTATGATGGTTGTGACTATAAAATGGTGGTGATAAAAGTGATGACGATCGGTGTGTGATGTTAATGATCAAAAAAGTATCGTTATGATAAGCAACTCTGACAAAATCAGATCTATCTATACTCTTATTTACCAACAATACAAGTCTACTCTCGAGCAAAATCGTCTGCACATTTCCAGAGTTGACGTAAATAAATACGCATCTGCATGTATGCGTCAAAAAAGCTTCCTGATAATGCTTACCAGATGCATGGTGACTCATCCTCCTCATCATCACCATCATCATCATCATCATCACCACCACATACCTGCATTCATTCGGAGAGATGCATTCT
Source organism: Helobdella robusta (assembly GCF_000326865.2). Taxonomy (NCBI): domain Eukaryota; kingdom Metazoa; phylum Annelida; class Clitellata; order Rhynchobdellida; family Glossiphoniidae; genus Helobdella; species Helobdella robusta. The sequence goes on along the minus strand of NW_008705330.1, from coordinate 5,477,327 downwards.
CCACTGACACAAGCTGGATCGCAAATGGCTGTGATGGAAATATTAGTGATAATTATTAAAATATAATTAATAATAATAATAATAATAAATATCACATTAATTATTACTATTTTTGTTGTTGTTATTATTATTGCTATTTCAATTATAACCATTGAAAAAATTCAATTATCATCAACAAAACGAATGTTTATACAAATACATAAATTGATAATAATCTAAACATAAAATACACATAGACAAACAAATACACACACACACACACAAATACATACACCACACCCTCTTTGTATATAAACACTCACAGAAAAACACATTCATAAAAACAAATAATAGTGTATAGACGTATACAGAAACATAAAAACATGAACACACACTCACATGAAATTATTATCAGTCAGGCACACACACACACACACACACATTTAAACAAACATTCAGCTTTGCATTGCAAATAGCAGGTGGATTTTTAAACAGTAAACACTCCCAACTGATGTTTATTAATGATCGTTCGGTTGTTGTGGTTTTTGTTTGTTATATTCAATTTTGTAAAATTATTGTTTATTTATAGAAGCAGCATAATGCAGTTTATTGTTGATATATTATTTTAAAATATATTTATTTATTTTTTAATTTTTTTTATTTTCTATAAATGAATCTGATTTCAATCTATTTATTTTCCATATTATTAATATTAAAAATTGAGACAAATGTGTCAATTTAAACTTTTTACTTACGAGTAGTACATAGTTGAAATTTTAACATTATTAAAAAAACAAAAAAAAAACAAACAGTTTCCATCATTTCAGCCAAACAACATCCAAAGTACTCAAACATACGATTAACTACACAAATCCAGATAGAGATAAAATGATCATTAACTCTTCATTCGCTCTACAAGACAAAGCATGAAACATACACACAACTGAACCCATTTTTTAGCTTTTATTAGCTTTATATATTTTATTACTAATTTCAACGAAATTGTTTTTCTGGACTAGTAAAAAAAAATAACTCATAACCTCACGACAATTAAAAATTTGAAAAAAAATGTAAACCACCATTAACCTTAACAAAATTCAAAATTATAAATTTAAAATAATAAGAATAATAAAAAATAATTGTTCATCACCACAAAAATAACCACACACACAAACAGACAAAACCGAACAACCTTAACCACCAACCGACCGACCAGACAACCGACTCAAGCCTCACTAACGTGTCCTGCATAGGTTATCGGGATCGGACCAGCCGGGCAGGCACTCCATGTCCTCCGTAACTTCCTGGCATCTATAGTGACCGGATTCACTATTATCTGTGGGCTGACATTCGCTACAAATTGGCCCTTTCAATTTCGCACTGCAGATAGCACGCACGTGGAAAGTGATGTCATCGTCTGCGTATGTCATCCACATTAGCGAGGCGTTCAAGTCGGTTCTCACCGTTCGGTGCGCGTAGAGGAGCTGGTCGGTGGATGGCGGTGTAGATGTTGATGCAGTTGAGGAGGGAGAGGAAGAAGATGATGATGAGGAGAGAGATGCTGATGATGAGGAGGGAGATGTTGATGAGGAGGAGGGAGATGTTGATGGAGGTGACAGTTGAGGTAAGAACGATATTGTTGACGATCGTTCAGCTGTTGTGGGTTGAATAAATTATTTCGAAATTATAAATACAATATTTCATTGGGAGAAAATTAATAATCCTTCACATATTTTCAGATTCATAATTGATTTTTATTCTATTTTTTCGATAAAAACCCAAATATTTCTGCAAATGATTTCCATGCGCGCGCACACACACACACACACAGAAACAAACACACATACAGATAATGTTTTTTTAGTTGCTATTAATAACGGGATACATTAAATTGTATGGATGTATTGTATATGACGTTAAAAGTTGCCTGGCATATTTCCACAAAATACTTCAAACAAACACTGTATGTAAGTACATTTTGATCTGTTTTGCATCATTTTAAAGTTATAAAGTTGGTCTGCATATGAATATTTGCAACTTGCAACAATTATATAACATTTAATAATAGTGTGTTGTGTTCAATTTAACCATTCAATTATTTGATATGCACATTAACACACGTGCACACGAGATTGCATTGTAACCGAACGCAAAGTATAATTACATATCCAATCTTGCGTGAATAACAAACGCTTAAGTAGCTATTATTACTTAAATTGCTGTGGGAAAGATTGACTCTGACAACAATAACGTTCAACTAACAAGGTGATTTGTTTGATGTATTATACGCACATACAAATACACGTACGCACAAACACACACGCTCTTACAAAAACAGATTGTAGTGCAGATAAGAGATGATGATTGAGATATACGTGAAGTTAAATAGATAGATAGATACCTTTACATTTGCCACCCAGTATGACCACACACGCACACATACCTTAATTATTTGTCACCATTCACATACATTCAATAAAATAAATCATACAAACACACACCAATTAATGCAACCGCATAACTATCTAAATTACAATTGGATTAAGCAAAAAATGCAACTAAGTGCTGCATAACTAACTATATATACAGCTGAATGTACAATTATACGCATTAAGTCTACATCACAAGCGTACACAAAAGCAATAAATACAAATTTGTACACAACATTTTAGAAGCGTACAATCAACTTCAGACATACATAGGTACAAAACATTACACAGAGATCTATTTTTGATCCCGGTTTATAAACAACCACGTGGTTAATTTAATTCGACATCATCGCTCTTGTCATCTCCATTGCTATTTTCATCCTCCTCATCACATGTCTCCATCACTCATTCACTACTCATTCACTCACTCATTAACATCATTTTCATTTTCATCATCATCTTACTAGAATCGTCATCATCATTAACGTGATTAACTTATTTTATCATCATCACCAGCAGCAAGGATTAAGTTGATAATAAATGTGATGATCGTATTTAATAGCGATCAACATAGCACATCATACGAAACACATTACGTTTTAAACTCGTCCAGAAAGTCCGTGCTGATGAATGGTTTGTTGGCAAAGGGCAGCATATCAATTTGAAATAAATTTTTGTGATAAATTGGGAAAAATCACATTTATTATCATCTTAATTTGGTAAATTTTTATATTAAAAAAATTTAATAACTAAGCATTTATTTAAAAATAAACAAATTCAATAAGAAACCTCGAAAATAAAATTTCAGTTTAAATATTTTTTTTTCACAAATAATCATCAAATCACGTAATAAAACTGAGAGTATTATTTCAAGCTCTTGTCTGAGAACACGTAACCAAGTACCTAATTAATCCGTTAACAATAATAATTATAGGGTAGCATGCGAACGTTCTAATTGCAGCATAGATAGATAGATAAATAAATAGATAAATAAATAAATAGATACATAAATAGATAGATAGGTAGATGGTTAGATGGATAGAAAGATAGATTGACTGATTGATATAGAGATAGGTGAATAAATGGATGGTTGATTGGATGCAATGATTGATTGATGTATAGATACATAGATGGATGGATAAATTTGTACGGATACGTAGATTTGTAAAAAAAAATACATAAATTTATGATATGATAAGTAGGTAGATAATGAGATGAATCAATGATTTATATGCAGATGCACTAATGTCTAAGTTATGAACCGCTCATGTTTTGTTTACAAGGTTTTTATTGTATTATTTTATCTTAATGACTTATTGGGTTGTGTAGAAAACCTCCTTGATTATAAATTTTAAATCGAACTAGAAATCGTTATTGAAAAAATTTTTTCATAGCTCCACACTCGATAAAGAACCATGACGTAGGCAGCGCTGCATTGACCAGATTCGATTGCACGGGATCCTCACCCATCACATGCAATCTGTGTGTGGTGTGTTGTTTCGCGTGTGTTTACATGCACTTCTAGAAATAATAAATAAACATAATAAATAAACAAAGGAAGGATGTTATATGTAATATACACACACACACCACGCACACACACACGCACGCACACTCACACACACACACAAATACGCGCCTACATGATTATCACAAATACACTAATACTTATATATTTAACTGTTTAATACGTTGATTTATTTATCCATTCGTTCAGTTATATTTCAGGTGTTTGTTTATTAACCAGGCCGGATCAATTATCAGGAAATTTCCACTTTCCCTTCATCCATATCTCTCCCTTTTTTGGTGTTTTCTGGTTCATTTTTATAATTTTGTTCTCCTCTTATTTCTTTTGTTTTTTTTTGTTCTTTTCCTTTTCTATTTTTTATCTTTTTCTCTCTTTTTTTCTTTCTTTCTCTATCTCTTTCTCTTTCTGTTTTACTCCTCATATTTTCTTGTCTCTCACTTTCTCTCTCCCTCTCTCTCTCTCTCTCCTCTCTCTTCTTTCTCTCCATCTCTCTCTTCCCAAATTTATTTTCACATTCAAATAAGCTTCAGCATTAATTTTTATGAAAACGAAATTATGTATTTAATAAGTTTCATAAATTTTTTAAAAATTATCATGAATAATAAACCTGTTAAAATATGTGTGATCGAATGATTGAAGGGTGAAAAATGATCTGCCGATGAGCAAAATGATTTCGACAATTAACTAACTAAGCAATAAACTAATTAACTAACTAACTAGGCAATTAACTAATTAACTAACTAAGCAACTAACCTTTGTTGTAGACTTCAACTAGCAAGGAGAAATTTCTCTGTGGGTTCAAATATTTTTCAAATCAGCAATGATTTTTTATTTGAGTTAATTGCATTTAATTAAATATAATTAACAACTAATATGAAGTGTTTAATACTTCAATAAGTAAACCAAAATATTTCGAAACACAATTCTAACAATAAATAAAAATGAATATAAAAGATACATTGAAATATACAACAACAACAGCAGCAGCAGCAACAGCAGCAGCAACAACAACAAAATGTATACGTTGAAAATTTAATTAAAAGAAAAAGAATTGACGTGATTTGTTATGATTATAGAAACTAATCAATGGTACCTACCCTGCTACTGAATGACTGTATTAGAAAATCCAAAAGTGTATGTGTATGGTAAGTGCTAAATTTGAAAATTTATCTAGCCGTTGCTTATCATGGCTTTGATTAAATTGAATGACAAGATTTGCGATAACTTGAGTAGCAGGCTGGTGTAATGGTTACGACGTCAGGTTCTGCTGTTGCAGTGACTGGATTCGAATACAAAAAGCTCCCCGTTTATCACATGCAATATGTGTGTATGTGTGTCTATTTGCATGTGTGTGTCTGTGTGCGCGCGGGTGTGTGTGTGTGTTTAATAATATACCTCCGATTAGTATTTACTTTTATTAATATCTATGAGTAAAAAATAATATTACTATAATGAAGCTTAAACTAAAAGGAATTAATTGCTATTAATACTAAGTGACAAAAATTATAGTTATTATATAACAATAATTATTATAATTGTTATAACAATAATTATTACAGATATAATTTTTATAATTGTTATTGTTATTAATATCTTGAAACACAAAATTAGAAGAATGGATGCATGATAAGACTAAAATGGCGATATAACCTTTAAAAACAGCTATGACGTATAAAACAACAAAAATAATAACAACAAAATTGCTGCTGCTGATAAATAATAATAACAATAACAACAACAACAACAATAATAATAATGATATTAATAATAATAAATCACAGCAACTGGTATCACCCAGCACGGAGTTACCTAAGTAACATATTGTTTTTTGACGGTTTCAAATTACATGCCATCAGCGGGAGAGAGAGAGAAAGAAAGAAAGAGAGAGAAAGAGAGGAGGTGAGAAAGAAGGGGTAGAAGAAAAAGAAAGTGAAAGAGAGCATGAGAAAAAGACAGAAAAAGATCGAAGAATGTAAGGAAGAAAAAGACCAGAGATAAAAAGAGAAAGAGACAGATGAAAATAAGAATGAAAGAGATGAGATGGAGGAAGAAAGAAAGAAAGAAAGATGGCGAGAGGAAATTTGAATAAACAGAAACATTTTGGAAAAATATATTATTCAAAAGTGAGAAACTAACAGTAAAAAAAAAAGAGAATAAAAAAGACGGAGTGAGCCAAAATTAGTAAAATGAAAAACAGTCTTCAGATAACATTGATGGGTTAAACTTGATTCACATAAAACAGTTTAAAACACTCGCGTTTATATTAACTAAGTGCTTTATAATACATCAAAATAAAAATAATAAAGTATACTGAACTCTCTAACTGCAGTCCCACAATTAGAGCACCGTTAACGTAAGCGACACATGGGGCTCGAATTTGACCTAGCTAAATACTTTTATTTAAGAATAAATATAAATTTTCAAACACACACGCACACGCACATACACATCTACAGGTACACACACGCACGCACACACACACACACACACACACACATACATACACACATCCACACACTCATGAACGCAAGCACTAACACACATATGCAAACACACAAACGCAGACGCACAAACACAGCACACACGCGCACACACAGGCACAAGCATATATGTAGATGGGCAAAATTTTGCTGTCCATATTATAAGGTGGTAAATTAAATTTTTTAAAGAAATAATAATTATAATAATAAATAAATCAAAACAAAAGAACAGAAATAATATTAATAATAATGGGAAATGATGAATATCTTGATATAAAAAAATAAAATTAATATGACGCTCACAACACCATGTAGGTATATTTATCAATCCGTACATGTATCTAATACATGTATTTATACCTCGATACAGGTATCTATGCATGTATCTATTTATACATCCATATATCTTCTTTTCTCTTCGTCTATCTATTCAGTAACATAGAGGTGAACTGAAGAAACCCGATATCTCTATTAATCCTTGAAACGCTCGATACATTTCAACAATATCACTAAATTATTCTCTATTTTTTTCATTTAAATTGAGTGATTACCTAAAATGGAGAGAAGTTATAGGATTACACCTGCCGTAATTAGAACGTGTTGAATAGGTTGGCTTTGTATGCTTCATAGTTTCATACATTTACAGGCATTTCAAATTGCTGTCTGTGTTAATTTATTTTGACAACTCCTTTTGCTACTACTACTACTACTACTTCTACTACTACTACTACTATTACTACTACTACTACTACTACTACTACTATTACTACTACTACAACAATTACTGCTGCTACTACTACTACTACTACTACTACCACTACTACTACTACTACTACTACTACCACTACTACTACTACTGCTGCAATTGCTACTACTACTAATAATAATACTACTACTACAACAACAATAACAACTACTACTACTGCTCTGCTGCTGCTGCAATTGCTACTTCTACTACAACTACTACTACTACTACTACTTAGGAAAATGATATCCATCTTGCAAAAAATAATGATCTCAAAGTTAACGTGTGGAAAGTTTTAAACGTTCTATAAGCCGGTATCAATTATATCAGGGGTAAAAAATGACATCACTGCTTTCGATGATACTACTGGTTTTAATGATAGCGGCTATGATACCCGCTGTGACTCGTATCAATGATACTAGCATTAATGAATGATACTACGACGAGACGATAGTTATTGAAATTTTGAATCAGATGAAATTACGAACAATAAGAAAAAACTAACGTGACAACATTTAATAAGTACTACACGAGGAATATGTTTATCATATAACTGCAATATAATTAATTAATTAAATACTTAATTTATTAATTAATAGGATTTAATCTTTAATTTTTATTCACTAAAAGTTACATGAAACATTAGCAACAAAAAAAAGTTGCAACAAAAAAAAAACACAAAAAAAGCAACAAAGTCATCAACAAAACTAGAAAAGACAACACAAGCGGCTAAAACAACTGCAATAAATAATACCAAATCAACATCAATATTATATATCAACAAAAAACATCACAACAGCCCACCTGCCAAGGTTTATCAAAATAAAATTCAAAGAAAAGCGAGTTGTTTAAGGAGGTTAGGAAGACCACTTTCCCTCGCTCCCACTCGCCATTTTGCGATTCGAATATCGGTTTATTGGGTACGGTATTTAAGTCGATCTGATTGTCTACCGATCGAGTATCGAAGAATACTTTTGAATATCCGACAGCGAGATTGCAGTTTGTTGAGTCGTGCGTTTGCAGGTAGTATGAGAGGCAGAAACGGAAGTAGAGAGAACAGTTACCTGTCTTCGTGTTTATTCGGTTGTTGTTGTTATTGTTGTTTGTTGCATCAAAAGTGTTGTTGTTGTTGCAGACGTTGCGTGGCATTTTGAAGTTTGTTACTAGAATTTGGAGGGATCCTCTTAGCCTGTTTGGCTTCGATACGCTCGGTGTTGGTTGACTAGTTAAATTTCTCTTCTGGTCTGACTGATTGGTGATTGAGATGTGAAAGTTATTTGAATGAATGAAAATTTCATGGATTAGTTTATAGATTAAAAAGATTATACAGTTTTTAAACTATACAGTTTTGTGTTTAAAAATATTAACATAAAAGTTTCAGAAATATTGCCAAATATTTCAGAAACTCATGCCAAACAAACTATTATAAACTTTAACTCGTGACACAAATTTTAACCGGTTAATTTTCCATTTACACTGTACTTATCAATGATAAAAAGTATTTTACATCTGGTTAATGTTAAGTAAAATTTGAGTAAAATTTACTCTTGTACTGTAGTATCTGTAACGAGTTAATCGTTTGCTTTATTGTCTCCAGCTGTTCATGTTGTATAGTATTTTTTCGTTGATTTATACAAAAAAAAATCATATCCTAAAACGCTTAAATGCAATAAAATCAAATTGAGTTTTTAGTTCAGAATGAAAAGAAAATGTGATAATTTTTGCTTTAGAAATAAAATTAATTGCTTAACACAAGGTGGCTGACTTTAAAATCAGATGTATTTTAATTGTGGATTTGATAAAATAATTTTACGATAATAATAATAATAAAGATAATAATAATAATGCGTTATTTGGTAAATGAAAAAATATTTAAACCATTAAAAAAGTAACGCTTTTAATGGAAGAAACACAAACAAAAATAAAAATTGACAGTCAGTTTCAGTGAGATGGGCGTCTTGAAATGAGTTCTTCATACGTCAAATTCTCTCAAAGAGGTGATTGAAGTTGGCGAGAATATTATTTCTTTGTTATCTTACGTCTTTGTAGTAGTTGTTGTTGTTATTATTATAATTATTTTCGTTTTAAAATTTATTATTATTATTACTATAACTTTTGTTTTTGTGATTATTATCACTTAGTTATTTTATTATTATCATTATTGGTTTGTGAGAACTAGCATGGATTTTTTTCCTGTTTAAACGTTTCATCAAATCATTATTGTCATTAGATCATTTTTATAGATACCACCAAAACAAAAGGTTTCTGTTTTGTTCATCATCAATGTCAATATAAATCTGGCCGGCGAGGTGGTGTAATGGTTAAAGCGTCTGCTATCGCAGTTACCGGGCTCGATTTCAAAGAGATCCCGCCTATCAAATGCGTGCATGTGATGCGTTATTTCATGCAGACACTGTGTGTTTTTTGCTAATGCCTCTAGGAAATTTGTCAAGAGAATCGTAATAATAATAATAATAATAAATATAATTATAATAAAATAAATAATAATAAGATTGCTGATAATTATGTTAGGTTTAATTGCTAGAGAGATTTCAGTATATCACATGCGATGGACGGCGATGAGTTGATTTACGTTTATTCACTTCACGTTACGTCGTCTTTCGTAGCACTTCGAAATAATTGCAAACAATTGCCAATGTTATAAGCGTCATTTCGTCAATAATATTGTGATCATCATCTTCGTCGTTATCATTTTTATCATAGTAACTATCAATTTGAAGATATTTTCAACATCTTCGTCATCATCAGCGTTGTCAGTATTTTTATCAAAAAGGTCATCGCCGAAAACGTCATCATAATTGTAACCATCATCTTCGGCATCGTCCTCATCGTCATCCTCATCATCTTTTTTCATCATCGTTGTCGTCATCATCGTCATCATCATTGTTGTCGTCATCATCGTCATCACCATGTCTTTCCTATACGTGCAAGGTAGTTGTTTGTTTTTTTGTTGCCAGCGATGGTGTCATTGATTTTCTATAGACTGTCGTATCATTAAGGTGATGAGGAGGAGGAGGAAGAAGAAGAAGATGACGAAGATGATTTCGATGATGATGGCGTGATGACGACGACGACGAAGATGATGATCATATTCATTACGTGAATGATGATGATAATGATAATAATGATGATGAAGATGATGATAATGATAATGAAAATAATGCTGATGCTGATGATGGTGATAATGGTTACAATCATATGCCTAAAGATGGCGATGATAAAAATTTTATGCACTATGATCAAAAAATAGTTGAAATAATAAAATTAATATAACCATGAAAATTATGAATATTAAAATAAATATAGATAAGAATAAAATAATAAAATAATTAACGAAGTTACAAAATTTGATGAGAAAACTGAGCTCAAATCTATTGTCTGTCTGTCTGGTGAATGGATGTTGTTATTTTCACATATCTATAAATAGAGAATTTGTTATTGTTAACATTATTGCTACTATTGTTATTATTGTTATTGCTGTTGTTGTTATTTTTTTTGTTGTTGTTGATGATGATGATGTTGTTGTTGTTGATGATGTTGTTGATGTTTGTTGTTGTTGTTGTTATTAATGTTGTTGTTGTTATTATTGTCGTTGATATTCTGTCAGATATCATTATTATCTGTTTTATTACGGCAATAAACTAAAGTAAATTCTTATAAATCAATATTATATCTCAAGCTCACCCATCTATTTTGATATATATCTCTGATATATATCTAATCGAGTATCTATTACACGCGTTTGATATTAAAATGATGTACCCATATACACAAACACATTCACACACACATATACACGCATATACATACATCATACACGCATATACATTCATCACACACGCATATACATACACCGTACATGCATATACATACACTCATATATACACACCTATATACGCACATACACATATAAAAACACACGCACATACACAAACACACACACACAGTCACACACAAACACACACACATTTACAAGCCAAAGTTTCTTCATCATCCAAACATCACCAATGCTATTACTAGTTTGTTAATTACTAACTTACTACTACTACCAGAGTAGTAGTACTGAGTACTGAGTAATTTTTTAGCGTGAGAATGTATTGTTTTGTTTATTTGACGCTAATATTTACCCATCGCTAGTTTTCTTCTGCTTGTATGAAAAATGAATGGATACACACAACACATACAAACGAAGGATTACATTGATTAATGCAAAGAAGATTAACACACACACACACACACACACAAACACACACGCAATGTGTATGTTTATACGTAATACACATGTATAGTTATGTATCTTTTTTTACACGTGAATAATCAATAGCAAAGATTATTATTATTACGCAATGATTTAGAACAATTAATCGTTGCAACCATTTTACAATATGAGAGGTGATAAATCCTCTATATGATTCTACGTATGATTGACTAAACTGCAATATGGAAGAATAAAAATATAAGACTTATTTTTTGTTTTAATAATAATAATGTCTGCTCGTGCTTGCTTACAAGTCTGAAAATACCTGGTTTTGTGCGTGTGTGTACGTGTCTGTCTGTACGTGTGTGCGTGATTTTGTGTGCTTGCAGCACGGACATCTATTTAGTAAATTATCTAGATATCTATATTTTGTAAGTGTATAAATGCTGTATAAAGTATATATGCTGACACCCATCAAAGTTTACATCTATTTAAACGTTAGAAATTAATTGTGTATGATTGTCTATGTTGGTGTGTGTATGTGTGTGTGTTTGTGTGTGTTTTTGTATGTATGTATGCGTTTGTATTATATGTTTATATCTATTAAACGTGTATAAGCCAGTGCGTGTATTGTATATTTTTTTTTATAATATGTGCGTGTGTGTGCGTGCGTTCTAGGGCTGTCGTGAGTTTTAATGTGTGCGTGCGTGCACATACACAGAGTAACAACTCAGACATTTAATTACTGCTGATGTTTCTGTTAATATTGCCATTGTGTTTTAGTTGCTTTGCAGTCTTTCAAACATCTTAATGCTAAATAATTAACGGTTTTTGTATTGAATAGTTTTAACAAGGCGTGTTTGTCTGCTTGTCTGTTTGTTTATGGTTCTTAAATTGTATTCGTTTGTCTTTATGTATGTTTGTTATTTGGTTTATGTATGTGTGTGTGCTCTTTTATGTATGTGTAGAAGTATGTGTTAATTAAGATCATGATGATTACTTTCTGAAACAAATTTTACAAAATTAATTTCTTCTTAATAATCATTTGCTATATTTAATTAGTTGAATGAAGAATTTGTTTTTAACGCCATTGTCACCATCACCACCACCATCATCATCATCATCATCATCATTATCATCATCATCATCATTATCATCATCATCATCATTATCATCATCATCATCATAACGTCATCACCATCTTCGTCATCATCATCACCAGCACATCATCGTCATAACCGTCATCAACTTCGTCATCTTTAACACCATCATCACCTCACCACCAAACGATATTTTTGTTGTCACTTCTGTCATCATCGGCTCTTTATACTGACAATCTGACAAGCATATAATCAGACTGGCATACAAAACTGCGCACCCCCCTCCACACACACACACAAACACACACACACATGTAACATACAATAAGCTTTCTACTTTTCAATCAAACTATCAATGAATGAATTTATTAATAAGACAATAGAAGTTAAGGGTACGTGAGAGACACAAGCACCTCACCTACAAATACAACCAAAAAACATTAAAGAACTGAAAACAATAACTCACGAAAATTGTGAATTCATACACAGACACGCACACGCGCATGACAATTAACACACGCAAACACAAATACATACACTCAGATATATCCCACAAACACACCGCACATCCATATAAGCGTACACACCCACAAACACACATACACACGCACACAAACGTACACACACACGCACAAACACTCGCACATACGGACACAAACGCAAGGGGAGACAGCACATCAGAGGAGTTCATAAACAAGACCTAGTTTGTCCCGTTTGAAAGATTTTTGAAAGTTTAAATCGTCAGACGACATGCGGATTGAAACGGATCAGATCTCGCACGCCATTCATCATCCCTCCACAAGCTGTCAGCTCCTCAATTTTAAAAGCTCGACTTTTAGTTTTCGTTCACTTTAAAACGTTCACTAAACTCATTTAAAATGGTTTGCGTTGTCATTTCGTAGGTTCCATCGTTGTCATCATCATCTTCATCATCATCTTCATCATCATCTCCTCCTTCATCATCATTAACATCAACATCATCTTCATCATCATCACCACATCCTTTCAAAACAGTTATTGATATTTTTTAATTGTTCTATTAATTGATACTGTTGATAATATACGCACATGCTAATATTTACTCAGCCATTCATCCATTCGTCTTCCTCATTCATTCATTCACCTATTCATCCATCCATCCATCCTTCAATCTGTTTATCCACCAAATAATCGATCAATCTATCCATTATTCCATTCATTCATATGTTCGTTCGTTCGTTCGTTCGTTCATTTTTTCATCCATCCATTCATTCATTCATCCATTTATTCATTCATTCATTCATTCATTCATTCATTCATTCATTCATTCATTCATTCATTCATTCATTCATTCATTCATTCATTCATTCATTCATTCATTCATTCATTCATTCATTCATTCATTCATTCATTCATTCATTCATTCATTCATTCATTCATTCATTCATTCATTCATTCATTCATTCAACCAATCAATTAAGCAATCAAAACCTGAACAAACAACGTGTGTTTCACCGTTTCGTTTTACTAACTGGCCTATTAGAGCAACTGAATAATGTATGTCAATTCTATTTTAATAATCATTAAATTATTAAATTTTAATATTTAATATTAATAATAATATAGTAATATATAAATTGTTTAAAAATACGTAACGATAATTTATATTTTTTATCAATAGAATCGACCATCGAACGGAAAATAACCTTTCATGAAAATTGGTTTAACTCAGCTTGCATTTGAAACCTCGACTGAATGGTTACACAAATTGTTTGGTAAAATGTTTTTTATCCAATCTGCATGCATTGAAAAGTAATTACTTTCACTAATCTGCCATCTCTATGTTACTGATCATTTCGAAATTCTATCACAGCACAGTTTGCTATATGTTATTAAAATAATTCAGAATTTGTAATGCTATTTTAAAGTTGTTCTCATTTAGTAGTAGTTGTTGTAATAGTAGTAGTAGTAGTAGTAGTAGTAGTAGTAGTAGTAGTAGTAGAAGTAGTAGTAGAAGAAGTAGTAGTAGAAGTTATTGTTGTTGTCATAGAAGTAGTAGTAGCAGCATCAGCAGTAGTTGTAGTAGTAATAATAATAGTGGTAGTTGTTGTTGTAGCAGCAGTAGTTGTAGTAGTAATAATAATAGTGGTAGTTGTTGTTGTAGCAGCAGTAGTAGTTATAGTAGTAGTGGTGGTAGCAGCTGTAGTAATAGCAGAGGTAATTGACTAGTCGTAGTATTTAATATCAGTAGTATTCAACTGAAAATGCTATTTTAAATTCATTCACATTTTTTAAACAGTTAATTTGTTAACTATTCAACTGTGCTAGACAGCATGGTATAAACAACGTTCGAATGTATGTATGTGTAGTGTGCGTGCACTGCTTCCATCCATAATTATTGCAAGTCAGTTTGCTGGGATGTGGTTTGATTTTGTATCGCTTTGTTTGAAATACGCTAATTGTTGGCGTGACAATTGACATGTTACGTACGGGCTGTTAGAAACATAGTCATAAATTTGATTGGAAAATGATGTAGGATGAGAATATCGTTCAAGAGATTAATTGATAATAATTTTAAAGATTATTGCTTCATATTATGTAGTCCAAAATTTATTAGAAGATTAAAATATTTCAATCGTTTCTAATCTAATATTTTTGAATAGACCATATAATCGCCATAAATATACGTCTTTCAATTATTTAAATACTATAAAGCAATAAAATTTAAAGTGTAGAGAGCTTTTAAGTTGAAACAAATGAATAGAAAACAGATGGCAGAAGATTTGGATGGAATGAATGAATGAATGATGAAGCACCGTAATGTATGTATGTATACAACAATATGACAATAACAGCAAGTGAATGACAGATGGGGTAAAAGAAAAAATGAGATGACGAAAGATAAAAAGAAAGAAACAAAAGAAAGATAGAGGGTGAGAGAGAGAAAAGAATAATGGAAACATTTACCTGTAGTGTGGTGTAGCGCCATACAAACGAGTCATCAATTGTCCGCACACCTTCGTTTCGTACGTCATTATGTTTGTTGTTTACGTGCACATACAAAGATGTAGTGTACATAGATGCATACAAAAACATACAATTGAAATGTATATAATGTATGCCTCATACAAATAGATTTCTGTATGTAACATGTGTACATTGATACAACGAGCAGAGACATACATACTAACTTGTGCCCATTCGAGTACATAAAATTCACTTTTTTTACATACAAACATGCACAAACATGCGACAGTTTAATGTACAATGATGTGCATGTATGTGCTCGTATGTATGTGCACATAATTCAGTTACTATTTACGTAATGTGTACATTTGGAAAAGAACAAAAATTTGTTTGTTAAGTATGTAGATGTTGTAGAAAAGTCATTTTATATTTGTGCTATTCCAATATAAAAAAAACTTGGATTGGTGATACAATAATTTTTTAGAAAATATATTTTAAAATTGTTTTATTTACATATCCAATGAAATCCATTGAATAAAAAAAATATTAAAAAATTATAACAATTAATAAAAAAAAAGAAATAACCGCCAAAATTTTGCATATTATGCCTACTTATAGACGATCTCTGATTTATGCTCAGTTAAATGTAAATGTTCCCGTGTTTTTGTTTTGCTTCGGCTCAAATCACACAGATCTCTACAAATTATTATGATTATTGTTGTTACTATTAGTATTATTAACATTAGTAGTAGTAAAAATGTTAGTTAGATTAGCAGTAGTAGTAGTAGTGGTAATATTAAAGTAATAATAATAGCAGCAGTAGTAGTAGTTGTCGTAACAGCAGCAGCAGTAGTAGAAGTAGTGGTAGTAGTAATAGATGAGTAATGTTATTATTTCAATCAATATTAGTAATATTATTCTGCTTATCATTGTTTAAGCACCAAAATATGTTTACTGTACGACAGAGCAGCTAATAAAACATAGAATGGCTTATTTTAATAATTCATTTTGCTTTGACTCTGGTTTGTTTATGTTACTGTTTTGTGAGGTTTGTGATGTATGTTTATTTAGTTAACGTTTATATATGAAGTTTTGATTATACAGATACACTCTTGTATGAGTAGACATATTTGTTTGGATAACATGTGTTTAGAAATGCAGCTCATATTTACGGTTGTTTAATTTGTTTGTGTTTAAGAGGCTTGAAAAACGACTCGTAGATCGCTGCAAGCTGATTCAATGCTCTCAAAACTAGTTAACATGTTGGTTGATTTGTATGTTTGTTATCGGTTATTTATTTGTTAAACCGTTTAAAAAATTTTATCTGTGTGCCAGCTTGTTTGTTGTCTATTAAAAAAGGTTTATAAAAGCACCTACAGTTTTACTACAGGCCTAACTGCGTTACTGTGTGATTTTGAGTCCTAAAATCAAAGTAATTGCTACTGGTAATTATAGCAGCGAAACGAACAATTAACGAATTAACTGTCGACAACAGCATCGGTCGGAAGGCCTATGCAATATTTGGCCATTGCTATGATACAATTATTTATTAATAAGTGATTATTGGTAGATGGCAAATGCACTAACTCACTCAATTTATTTATTATCACTATTACAAGTGCTATTACTACTACTGCTGCTACACCTTACTTTTTTCTTTTTTTAATATATATTAGTAAAAATTTTAAATTCCAAATGATAATATCATCAAATAAATACATTTGTTGCTATTATTATTGTTGTTTGTATTATTATTTAAAAATCGGTAGTTGTAGATTGGTAGTAGTAGTAGTAGTAGTAGTAATGGTATTAGTAGTAGTAGTAGTTGCAGTAGTAGTAGTAGTAGTAGTCGTAGTAGTAGGTAGTAGTAGTAGTAGTAGTAGTAGTAGTAGTAGTAGTAAAAGTAGTCGTAGTAGTAATGGTGTTAGTAGTAGTAGTAGTTGTTGTAGTAGTAGCAGTAGTAGTAGTTGTTGTAGTAGTAGCAGTAGTGGTAGTAGCAGCAGTAGTAGATGCAGTTATTAATGTTACTGATGTTAATGACAGAAATTTTATTCTATTTTTGTATTCAATATTTGCGGACACCGTAGAATTATCGATCGCTTCTCATTCATCGCACTGAATTTTCAAAATTTTAGACCTGATTGTACCAACGGGTTGACTAATTCAGAAAACAGAATTTTGAAAATTAAATACTCATGCAGAAATTATTGTGAGGTGTTTAAAAAGATCTACATTGGAACTACTTGTTGCTTGAAAAAAATTTACTCTTGTTCTATCATTGTCAAATGAATAGAATTTCTATTAAAATGAAAAACAAGTAAAGTTGTCAGGACTATGTAACAATTTTTAAAACCTAAATCTTCACTGACTTCACTCAATAAATGTTGATGAATTTTCATCGAACCTACCGTAGGGACAACAACAGCATCTTAACAAGCAATGAATACTCTCTCCATTTCTTACGTTTGAAGCATTCAAAAAATGTACGCCGTAGATTATAATTGTAATATTTTGTGGTCGTCACAAATTTTATTAAAAAAAATAAAAAAAAGAATAAAGAAAATAATTTTGCAGTTGAAGCACTTGAGTCTGCCAGGCTATCTTCAAACATGAACACGAAAGAGAACAAACGAGCACACAATGAATGATGAAAACAAGGAAAACAATTTTTCATCTTCCGAACTCTCTTGCAGACAGGCAGACATACACACTTGAAACATTTGCACACGTTGACATCTGTTTTATGCATTCAACATTATATATTGCACATGCACAGGCATCATTTATCCAACAATATTTTTTCAAACTTCGATGAATTGTAGAACGTGTCTACAATTACGCATTAACAATTCTCCAAAATCGTTGAATTCAAACAAAACTATAAAAATGACACATACACTATTATGCAGGCACCTCTTAACGCACATTATTTTAAAAAAAACAAGCATACATACACATCTAAAGGTACTGGCTGAATTGTCGCATGCACAAAGATGAAACGCAGCGCTCCACACTTTTCACAATGCGTTACTACGCGTGTCTCACAGAAATGTTTCTTGTTTACATTAGATAAACACTCGTTGTTTCATTTCAATCCATGCACACAAATCAAAGGTAAGATAATTTTAATTAGGAACACACAAACACAAACACACACAAGCAAACTTAAAAACACATGCACTCTCAACACATACGTGCATGCATATTTATTACACAGACGTATTGAAAACCTGCTCTATGTGCAGATACAACGCTTAATGTTTATGTGTATACAAAAAGATGCATGAACATGAACACCAGCGCTAATTAGCAGATCAAGCACTCACAAACACATACTGCCAAACTTGTTTATATGTACGAATAACTAATTGGATGCAATAAATCTCCAGCCAATCTGAAAACGAAATCTTTGCTGAACCGAGACTCCAATTTGTTATTTCGGTTAGTGGATGGATATTAATGTGGCGGAAAGTTAAATTAAATTATCACAATATTATGCTATGAATGCAGCGAATGAAATAATAGTTCAGTTAACAATTTTTGTCCGGAAGTTGAAACAAACATATTATATATGGTAACAAAGCACACACACACACACACACACACACACACACACACACACACACACACACACACACACGCACACACACGCACACACACATACACTGACAAACATTTAATTAAAATCGTGCACGTCCAAGTACACACAGACACACACAAACACACACACACAGACAAGAACGCACACACGATACGTACATAAGCACACACGCGCACGTGAAGACGCACACACACACACACACACAAACAACACGCGACACACTTCCATCCACACGACACACGCAGAGCCTCGCGAGCACGCGAACTTGTCTGGCTGTTTTGTTACCCTGATAGATATCTGTCTGTTTCTCCACTTACATCGTGTTTTTGATACTATTTCAATTTTTGTCATTATCTTTTCAACTTCAAATTTTTTTTTTTGCAATCTTCTAACAACCACTTTCTTCTACATCTCCACACTTTCTTCCTCCTTTTCCATTTTTTTTCTCTTGCTTTCTTTTTTCTCTTCTCCCTCAATTTTTATGTATTTCCCAGTTTGTTTATGACATAGTATATGTTACTTGTGCGAAATTGTCTGTATTCACTTTCAGATATAGGTTTGCATGTCACCAAATATTGGATTACACGCCAGAGAGAGAAAGATAGAAAAAGGAAAAAAAAGAGAGAGAGAGAGAGAAAGCAAGAAAAAGAAAGAAAAAAAGTGAGAAAAAGAAGAAAAGACAGAAGAGATGGTATGATGTCATAATGCAAAGTCAGTAAGATGAAAGGAAAAGTAAATGAATGGTCTGTTTAAAAAATCTTTCGCAATGATATTTCGTAGCCTGTTTTTCTGATTGTGTGTATTGTATGTGCTTATTTAATTCTGTCTATGTTTGTTTGTTCGTCTGTCTGTGTGTTTGTTTCAATTTGTGTTTCTGTGTTTGTTTTGGTCTCTGTGTGTTTGTATGTGAGTTTCGCTTTTTTTTCGTATTTTCCTTTGTATGTTAATTAGAAATTTAGTGTAGATGGGTTTATTATTTACTTTTTCAAAAATTTTTCATTAGCATGTGTGTGTGCGTGTGTGTGTGAGTAAGTCAATGTACAATTGTACAATACAACTTCTACTCATCAATTGCACCCACACATATATTCACACACACACCACGCACACACACGTACACACATACACACACACATTATTCTAACCCTTACACGTTATTTATTTTAAAATTTAATCAATCATATTCTAGGCTTTCTACAGCAGTGTGATGGTTTGATCTAGCGCCGGTTCCTAATTTGTTTGGGAGAGAGTCGGGTGGGTGTGTTTATTTATTCATTCACCAAGGGATTTCATTTGTTCATGTGTTGCTTGTTCGCATATTTTTTTTTTACACATTTGTAAAAATATCTTGATCGATTGTTAAATTTGTTAAAAAGTTTTATAAAGTTTTCACAAAAATTATTACACTAAAATAATACATAAATTAAGTCTCAAATCTGTCTAAACCAAAATCAATAAACATAGAGGGCGCCACTAGGGATCAAAGTTCAAATATATGAGTCAGGCCTCTCTCTGCCTGATTGAAGTGTCATTATTTCGATGAAATGAGATTTTTGTCAACCAGAAATTGTGTTCATTAGTGCCTAGGTTTATGTGTGTTGTGTATGTGTACCTTTTTTGTATGTGTGTGTATTGTGTATATGTATATTCTTTGTATGTATGTGTAATGTGTATGTGTACAGTACAATCTTTGTATGTTAATAAATGTTTGTTTGTTTGTGTGTGTGTTGATTTGTTAATTGACGCATGATACACATTGCATGTGATAGGTGGGGTCTTTCTGAATTTGATACCAGTTCCGACGACAGCATTGCCAGGCACACTAACCATTTAGCCATCGTTGAACGTTCATCGGTGTTGCGTATGAAGTACATTATGAAGTATGATTTAATTGCTCCTCTCAATATCTCGCCACCTCCGAAATGAATCTGTCATAACCGTCATCGTTTCATTTCGTTTCGTTTCGTTATCATCACCAATTCCAGTATCTCCACGCTAGTGCGTAGGACCTTTTCATTTTATTTGTCTCAGAATTTATTTCATCAATCATCCTTTGCTTTTTAAAGACACATGTTAATACTCTGTGGGATTGAGTTGGTTAGTTGGTTTAAATGTGTGCCTGTCTGTCTGCCTTTCTCTCTCTCTCTCTCTCTCTCTTTCTTTTCTCTCTCTCTCTCTCTCTCTCTCTCTTTCTCTCTCTCTCTCTCTCTTTCTCTCTGCTCTTCATGTATGCATGTATGTCTGTTTATGAGTGTATGTATTCATGATATCAGTTTCAATAGTTATATTTCATTGTATGAACACACACGCACACTACCAAATACACACACACAAACACACATACAAACACGCAGAGACACACTTTTTCACACTTACTCAAACACACTACACAAACGTAAATTCATAAACAGATAATTAATTATTCCTTTCAATAAAATCATTATTATTAATATTACTCAACCTACCATATCACTAATTTGCACAAGATTTGGTTTTTAACTAAAACCAATTTAGCAAGTGACTCATTATAATATATTAATTACAACAATAATTATGTTATATATATATATATATATATATATATGTATATATATATATATATATATATATATATATATGTATATATATATGTGTGTGTGTGTGTTTGTGTGTGTGTGTGTGTGTGTGTGTATTATCACATTGTCATGTTGCTATAATTTTTATATTACGACACTAGTTATATTATTCTGTCATAATAATTGCTCCCAACAGTAACATTGCACATTAATGAGAATAGATATCACAATGTTAGTGCTGCAATATCTTGGAAAATTAATTTAGTTGTAATAATTACAGAAATAATAACAACAATATTATTAATATAAATAAAATAGTAATAATAGTAATAATAATTTTAATAGTTATTACTAATATTCTGGGAATCCCAATGGAAACCTATCCCAATCTTACTCACTCATCGAGATAAAATCTCAAATGATAGATTAAAATTTCTAACAAAATCAAATGAAAAATAATGAAACGTATTTAAAAGACCAATTACAATATAATAATGGAATCATTATTATAATTAATGCCAATATTATATTTTCATTCAAGTTAATATTACGATAATGGCACTTTTAACCGGACCAACCGAAAAATAACGGACCAACCGGAATAAAAAAAAAAAAAACCTGTGAAGACATAAATAAGTCGTCAACAGCGCTGACCACTGCAGAATTGATGACGACGACGATGACGACAATGATGGAGAACTTCTTCCGGTAAGGGTTCAAGAGGTCAAAAAACATTTTATCGATCGTTGATGATGACGTCATGAGCATGAGTCATCGTCACGTGATTTATCATTGTTCCATTTGAGTGCGTCTGATTTGTGGGATTATGTTGGTTGGCTGACTGACTGGCTGACTGGCTGGCTGGCTGACTGGCTGACTGACTGACCGGTGGAAGTTTTGGCTGCCTGGGTTTCAGTTTTGTGATTTATTTTTGATTGATGGATTGCTGGATGGTTAAATTAAAAATTTTATTTTTTTTGTTCATTTTGTCTTTTAAATGAATTTGTGGTTTGTAGAATCAAATCAATCAAACTGTATCCATTAGAGTTAAGACAAAGTACTTATATTTTGAAAGGATGGCACATGAAATAGTTTTTTGCAAAGCTTCAAATTATTTATGATCCAAATTTTGATGACTTTTTATCCGTCCCAGGCTAATTAATGAAGATGATGTTTAGTTTAGAGGTGCGTCAACACGCGCAGTTAACATCCAGTAGCTCGTTTCATAGCTAGGTGTAAAGATCCTAACAAACGAACAAACAAACAAATTAATTAATTGATTAATTGATTGAATAAATAAGCAAATGAATTTTTAATACCTCTTTCAAAATTTAATAAAACAAATTTCACAACTGATAAATTAGCTGAATATAGTTAGGGACAAAATAGATGGATTCTTCATAATTAGATACAATTCAGAGGGACCGTAAGTAAAATTGCAATGTGCTAAATATTCTTAGCATATAACAAATCTGTATGAACAGTTTTCAACATTTAAAATAGAAATAATTATACCAAATTGTCAATTGTAAATTGAAATATTGTTTAATGAAACAAGCAAGCATAGAAACAAATTAATAAATACAAAAATATATATATATGTATAATATATATATATATATTTATATATATATTGACAGCAGCAATTTATGTTATAATCTTTGTAACCAATGTATGGAGCGATTAAAGGTTGTATGTATGTATGTATGTATGTATGTATGTATGTATGTATGTATGTATGTATGTATGTATGTATGTATGTATGTATGTATGTATGTATGTATGTATGTATGTATGTATGTATGTATGTATGTATGTATGTATGTATGTATGTATGTATGTATGTATGTATGTATGTATGTATGTATGTATGTATGTATGTATGTATGTATGTATGTATGTATGTATGTATGTATGTATGTATGTATATTCTACTGTGTGTCTAAGTGTGTGCGAATGTGGTTGCTTGTGTGAGTGTGTGTGAATGAGTGCTGTGCTTGTGTGAGTGTGTGTGAATGAGTGCTGTGCTTGTGTGAGTGTGTGTGAATGAGTGCTGTGCTTGTGTGAGTGTGTGTGGATGAACAGGTGTGTGTTTACGTGAGTGTTTTTGTGCGCGTGAGTGAGTGTATGTGGTTCTGGCGTGGTATTTCTATAAGATAAGATTCACAATTTAGAAGTTAGTCAAAGTGTTATTAAATTTTAAACTTCGAAACAATTTTGAAGTATTGAAATATCTATAACCTACATTATATTGTGTTTAGGTATATTGAACTTTTTTTTTTAAATTATGTTTAATATTTCGGAACAGTTTTGAAATATTAGAATTACTCTTTATAATATGTTTGTGTACCTTGAATTCTTTTATTTGTTTAAAGCTACTCATTTATTATTATTACAAATTGACACTGGTGATCAGTACAAGAAGTCCAGATTTCTTTTTCGATTTCCAGATCATTTCCTTTCATTGATTTCATTTTTCTGATCTCATTGTTTGATTTGATGAAATAAAATGTCAAAAAAAAATGTCAAAAATGTATGTATGTATGTACGTATGTATGTATGTATGTATGTATGTATGTATGTATGTATGTATGTATGTATGTATGTATGTATGTATGTATGTACGTATGTACGTATGTATATGTATGTAAATGTATAATAATAACAGAACGATGATGATGATGATGACAGTAAAAATAAGAACGATGAGAACAATGACGTCACCAATGGGACCAAACAAGCAGACATTTTTTCAGAATCCCTATGCGTTGGATATTTACTTCCTCATGTATATTGATATCAGGCAAACATAGATAGATGGTTACGGACGATGATGATGATGACGAAAAGCATGATGATAATGATGATAACTAAAAGCATGGCGATGATGATAATGATGATGAATGACGGTGAATGTAATTGAGATGATGATAATGATGATGTTGAATTTAACGCTGATGATTATGATGATGATAAAAATGATGGATATGGCTATAATGAGTGACGATGATAAAACTATGATGGAGATAAATATGGTGGAGATTATGGTGATGATGGCAAATGTGGTGATAATACTGCTGATGGTGCTTATGATGAGTACTATGGCTACCGTAACATGATGAAAATAATGATGATGATGAGGATGATAATGATGATGATTCAAGTTAAAAATAGCGGTAAAACTTACATGCATAATACAAAGGTCTACCTTTAAAACGCATTTGCCTGGAGTACAATAAAAACATGCAATATACGCCTACGATGGTTTACGGTTGGCTAACTGGCAACAATGTGTGTGTGTGTTTGTGTGTATGTGTGTGTGTATGATTATGAGTTTGTGTGTATGTGTATGTTTCTGATTTTTTTGTGCGTGCGTGTGTGTTTGTTTGTGCATTTTTATAGTGTACGAAATTTGTGCACGACGTTGATCCGTATGCGTGTACAACACGTTGTACGTAGGTATGTACGTACGTAATTAGAAGGACCGATTGCGTGATTAATAATCTAAGCAAATATCAATTTGCAGATATCTATAATTGTATGTACGTGTTTGTCTGTGTACGTGCGTTTGTTTGTTTGCGTTTTGTATGTGTGCGTAAGCAGTGCACGCTCGTGTAAAGTGATTCCAAAGTATATTTTTACCTAACTAAATAAATTATATACAATGTTTAGTATTGTATTGTGTTGTGTTATAATGTATTGTATTAATATTTAAATGCAGAATTCGTCTACGGAGGAGATGATTGCGCATGGCGGAATCATTGCAGAAAGAACGTTTGGAAGGCTTTTTAGAAACTTAACAGCTAATGTCTATATAAAGTTTTGATGTTCATTATATCTTGTGAATGCAGTCTGTACTTTGCATGCATATATATTTTGATGTTTCATTTTTACTTCACGATGGATACTTCGATGATTACGTCTTCTGTGTGCATTTTGTGGCATGCATTCATGGTTTAAACAGTTAATAAATTACATGATAGGCATGTACGTATGAGTATGAGTGTTGAGTGGGAAATATACAAATGTATGCACATTGCACATACACACGTGTGTGGTACAATGATGTATATTTTCTGTACATCACATCTGAGAGCTCTGATTGCATCAACCCGCCTAAACAATACAAAGTAGGACAATTAGCAGAGATGTGTAATTTTGCGACAAACATCATTGTTTGTTGATGTATGCACGTTAATGTTTGTATGTACACATCAAACATATCGATGTTTGTATCTGCATCAAATGTTTGTATATACGTAAATGTTTGCATATACAACAATGTCTTTATAGTTGATGTTGGTGTTGTTGATTGTATGTTGGAAAAGATAAAAAAAAACAAATTAAACAAACAAATTAAAACGTTCTGATATTTGTAGATTTTTGTTTCTTAAAACATCTCGTAAATGTACATATCAACTTTCTAAAGTTTCATTCCCAGCAGATGAACTCTGTAATAATTCATAAGAATGATGAACATTTTTTTTGGTCCACATTATGAAGAAATTTTTTTGAGTATAACGTTAATTAAAAATATAGTAAGAAATTTTGAGAATAAATGAACACATGTCTTTACATATGCTACTTACAATATATGTTTAAAACAATCAACCAATCATGTATAAATGTTGATAAAAGAATATTTTGTTGGTTTTCCACAAATCTCACCAAAGTTAATGTTAAATTCAACCTACTTTATTTTATTATCAAACTTGAAATAAAAAAAAAATGAAGAAAAACCATTGAAATGAAGTTATAGCGGCTCGGGTTTGTTATCGCGATGATGACCTTTAATGTTCTTTTACTATCTTCGATCGTTCCTCCATCCCCGATAAAAGAGTTGCTAACAACTTGAAATGATTGCTATCAAATCAAGGCAGTCAGCCTTGCTTGGAGGAAGTCTGCAGTGTTCATTCATCAATCTACAGAGAACGCAAATTAAAATACCATTGCGAATACCTACACACAGAAGACATTAACGCTTGTAAGCAATCTAAAAGCGTTTATGTGTACTCTTTTTCCATCTCTCTCACTTCCTTTCTCTTTTTTTTCGATTTCTCTCTCTCTCTCTCTCTCTCATTTTCTCTCTCTTTCTATCTTTCTCACACGGACACATACACGCCTTTTAATATAAAAATAACATTCAAAAATTTATAATGGAGAGATAAACATAAACAAACAAACAAACAAATGAACAAACAAACAAACGAATATACAAACCTATGCCTAAGCACATAAACATACAGAATACAAATACAACTAACAAGATATCAAATCAACTCGGAATGTTATGATGTATCACACGGTACGGATATATCGTTATACACATGTGAATAAAAAAATGAAAAATCTTCGACACGCAAGCACAACAACAGGCACGTAACATACGATTCTAAATACATGAGTTGTTAGTGATCGCAGATTTCAAGTGTTCAGCCCTTAAATATATATGTATGTAATTGCTTTTATATTTTCCCAGACTATAAATAATTAGAAATATAGTGGGAAAATTAAAAAAGCAATATAATTGTTTTTTTCATATATATACATATATATATATATATATATATATATATATATATATATATATATATATATATGTGTGTGTGTGTGTGTGTGTGTGCAATTGTGCATATGTGTACTAACATGAACACATGTAAATAAAAAAAACATGAATATATATATATATATGTATATACATATTGTATGAATTCTACCCAATTGTTAACATTAATCAATTTAAAGTTTGTCTCTTCAATTTTCCTTTCTAGAATTTTCTGAAAATTGTTCAATTTATTGAAAATGGAATTATTATCCAAGTTCGTCATGAAAATTTAATGAAACTGTTGTTATCCAAATTCATCATGCAAAGAAGGCCTTATTTCGATTTTTCACAAATCATTTTCAGTCCAGGTTTGGTTTATATAGTTTCTTCAAACAATGCAAAGTTAGTTCTTTATCAAAGTGAGTTTCTTAGTTGGTGTTGTATTCTTCATCATTGTTGCTGTCATTTTCTTGTTCTTCATTGTTATTGGATTTAGTATTAAGGCATCGAGTTAGTAATATGTAGTAATATACTACACACGTTCGCACATACACTTATAATTTGGGACAGATGGTATTCAAACCAGGACATCGTATAATAATAGTTTGATGAGTCACTTCGCCTCTACCTTTTGAGCTAACGCTACAACCATTATTAATACTGTTATAGTTATAGAAAGATGAATAAATTTAGAAATAAATAATAATATAAATATTTAAATGGTAAAAAAACAGTAAAAAATGAAATAAATAATAATAATAATTTTATCCTGAATATTGAGTTTTTCTCTTTTATGGTTGATGTTTGTTAGATATTTTTTAACTTCTAACAGAAACGCGACAACTGTTGTTTTGCTGTTTGAATGGTGGTGGCTGTGTTGGCTTGTTCGGAATATTTTCTTTTGGAAGATGACGATGATGATGAAGTTAATGATGATAATGATTAATACTACGTTATTATAAGCTAGCAGTATTAGTATTATTAGTAAAATATTAAAATCGCTTTCTTATTATTGTTATAGTTTAAAGTCTTATTAACTTT
Organism: Helobdella robusta; assembly: GCF_000326865.2. Taxonomy (NCBI): domain Eukaryota; kingdom Metazoa; phylum Annelida; class Clitellata; order Rhynchobdellida; family Glossiphoniidae; genus Helobdella; species Helobdella robusta. The sequence continues at coordinate 5,449,159 of NW_008705330.1, read as the reverse complement.
ATTGTTCGTGTATTTCCATTATCATTTTAATGCTTTCTATTCTATCATTACAGTTTTATTATCATGTTAATTTATCGTGATAATCATAAAAAGTATCAAACTCCATTATCCCCGCTATCATCATCACATTATCATCTTCATCACTTTATCATCATCATCACCATCACCACCACAACCACCACCATCATCGTCATCATCATCGTCATCATCATCATCAACAAAATCGACCATAAAATAATGCAATTGTGGATTACGTACATACACACAAACACGCATTCACACACAAACAAACACATACAGATACACACACGCATACACATAAATAAACACACATATACACGTTTATAAATGAGATTTTATATCTTTGGTGACATGGGAATGCCAAAGAAACGGAAGAAGGCAATAAACAAAAACAATTTTTTGATTAAATAGATTGATAAAGCAATGAAGGATGACAATAAAAATGTTTCAATCGAGTCATTTGGTGTATCAGTCTGTGTATGTGTGTGTGTGTGTGTATTTATTTATCTGCAGTGTCTTGGTGTCTCTATTTGTGTGTCTGTCTGTTGTTGCACGTGTGTCTGCTTTATATGTGTGTTTGTATTTGTGCATTTGTGTGTTTATGCATATCTGCTTGTTTGTTTGTTTTTACATGCGTGAATTTTTCTAAAATGAATAATATCTGTCTATGTGATGGCATGTTTAAACTGTAGACGTCTGTCTTTGAATCACGTACATACACATCACGTATATACACATACACACATACTTTTACAACTGAATCACGTACATACACATACCTTTACAAATGTGCACACACACAAAGACAAACAGATACGCACATACATTTACACATAACTACATAGACGTTTACACAAAAACACATAAACAAACAAACACACACAAACACACACACGCTGTTCGCGAAGAATCTTTTATCTCGTGGGTTTAAGATGAATAAGATAAAAACGAGTTTGACTTTCAAAGAGATGGCTGGAAAAAAATTTTTTTGGAGGGTTTTGGTATTTTTTTTTAATATTTTTAACTTTCCTTTATGGCGTTTTGTCCGTATCCCCTCTAAAATACAATTTATGTTTTGTAGTTTCATTATATTGACCTTTTTCTGAGAGTCTGAAATAATTTTTTTTAAAACAAACGTTGAAGGAAATGAAAAAAGCGAATGATGATGTACCCTTTTTGGATCATGTACAAAATTGTAACAACAATCTCTATTAAATTATTTACCTATGAGAAACTTTGTTTGAATTTAGAATATAATTATTTAGAAGCACAAGCGCTAACAAATTTATATTCTTATAACTGCTGGATTTGTGAAATTAAATAATTAAATATTGTTATCTTGTTATATTTGTTATCTTTGCTATTTTTTATCGATTGTAAGCCATAGAATCTTTTCATACCGTAGAGGATTGTAGAAATCTACTGTAAAGTCTTTATAAGGGATTGCAAATAGCGAGGTTTGATTCCGAGTTGTTATTGTGATTTATGTAGTTACTTGGATTAGTTTAGTGTTTCTATTACTGTTGGCATTCAAACAAACCTTCAGCCAAGTTTGCGTTTGAAGCAGTTGTGTTCATCTATCTGAAATCTTGAATCTACGGAATAACGATAACTTAACGATCGTTGGAAGCTACAACACTGTTGTTTGGAATATCGAGACGAGATCTTTGAAGTTATAACAAGGGTGTTGGTTTTCACGAGCGTCAAAGTTGACAACAATATTTTAAAAAGCTTGCTATTTTTATTTTGTATTACATAACGATACAAACTTCAAAAGAAAGAGCTATAACGAGAATGAAAATGCTGCTACTACTACTACTACTACTACTACTACTACCACTACTAATACTAAAGATACAAAAATAATTAAAATAATAATTACAATAGGTATGAAAATAACAATAAGAATAATAATAATAATGATAATGATAATAATAATAAACACCAGCATTTTACCATTTTATTCCAGCCCTGACTCCAAGTTATATTTGCACAATGTCGTCACGCCATGATCGCATTGCTTTGACTGGATAGGAAAACCTATTATTATTTCCATTATTACTAACAATCGATAACAATAGAAATAATAATAAATACTACTAGTTTTACTGATATTCCTACTGATAATACATCCACTACTATATACTACAACTACTACTACTACTACTATTACTACTACTATTACTACTATTACTACTACTACTACTACTACTACTACTACTACTACTAATATTTTAATAACCATAATATAAAAAATTTTTATTTTGATTTCTCTTCCTATTATTATTATTAATTATTATAATTATTATTCATGTTTTTTGTGTCTATTCATAGAAAGAAAAGAAAAAAATAAAACTTAAAAAGCATAGTATAATAAATAAATAACCCAAAAATAGCAGAAGTTTTGAAATTTCTATGGCAACTAACAATGACTAAATAACAACGTTTGTGTATTATAGTTATTTATCTTTTTTATTAACTTTATTTATTTATTGTTTTTTTTGTTTATTTATTCACATCTACACATGTACAAAAAATCATTTGAAAAGCTATTCAATAATAATTATTTTGTAAAGAAATTTTCAACATGCACAAACATTTACAACTTTTTCATAGGCACAGCAGCGTAGCCAAAAATCTGCTATGGGGAAATAAACTTGACAATAATAGCACATTTTTTCTGAATCTTTTTTTAATATTCTTTAAAAATCAGGATCTGACAGACGCAGAAACTGCTACAGCATGCAAGGCAGTAGTAAAAAATTAAACAAATAAGTAATAAATAAATTGAATCTTACGCTATTTTTCAACAAACTCTGCTTTTGAAACCTGTCAGTGGTTTGGAGACAAACTTAACGAATTTTACTGTTATGGGACTGAAATAGTTTTCAGTCCAAATTTTTACAAATTTGTATACAGATTTTATTTATTTTTGTTTTAACCTTTCAGAAGTTTTTATTTGGGGGGAGGTTCAGCCCCAAACCCCCCTCTTCCGCCTAACTGATCAAAACCCGTCTAGCTGAAACTAACAACAACGGCCCTATTGAATATGTGAAAAAAGAAAATTATAAAAAAAAAAACTGCAGAAGGGCAAAAATAAACAAAGTAAGATTGGAGCATGTCTCGTTAACACACGTTTCCAGGAAAGCCCTAGCTGGAAACCAGGGACACCAAAAAAACAAAACAAAATGTTTGTATATATGTACGTATGTACGTATGTATGTATGTATGTACGTATGTATGTATGTATGTATGTATGTATGTATGTATGTATGTATGTATGTATGTATGTATGTATGTATGTGTGTTTGTGTGTGCATATGCTTGTATTTATATTTATTTACGTAGGTGTGTAATGTAGGTATCCATTTTGTATATACATGTCCACTTCAGTTTGTCTACGCATTATACAATGTACACACGAATAAAAATAATTTTGTATTAGTATATGCAACTATATATATATTTATATATATATATTATATATATATATATGTGTATTTATAAAATTTTTGACATCATTTAGGTGTATATGAATAATGCAACACATTGAAAGTTCTATATATATATATATATATATATATATATATATATATATATATATATATATTACATTGTTAGCTATGTATTTTTAAAATTTATTTGAAGCAAACTAAAATAGATGAATAGAGATATAAAAATATGTTTTTACTTGCATGTCTGAAATGTGTATATGTGTGTTGGCGTGCGCGTGTGTGTGCGCGTGTGTGTTTGCGCGCGAGTGTGTGTAGGGTGTGCACTGTATAACGCATGTTGTTTGAAATGTGTTGCTTAACAACGTCCAACGCCTACACACAATTTATGTTTGCTTTTGTGATGAGTATGTCTGCATGTATGTACGGTTGTTTGGATATTAGTATGTATGTATGTATGTATGTATGTATGTATGTATGTATGTATGTATGTATGTATGTATGTATGTATGTATGTATGTATGTATGTATGTATGTATGTATGTATGTATGTATGTATGTATGTATGTATGTATGTATGTATGTATGTATGTATGTATGTTAAAACCAAAACATGATGAGTGACACTGAACCGTCAAACATCAAGTAACAAATGGATTAACACTTTGATTTGTCGTTAATTGCACATGTCGGCATTCAGTTGGATATTTTCAAGCACACAGACACGCAGGAACCGCTGCAACAAGCACGAAATGTGGTTAGTTGCGAAAAACAGTTTCCTGCTGTCGCCTGATCTAACGCTGATCATTTTATATATTGTCTTAAGAAATTTAAGGGTGTTGGGGTCCATCGGGCCAAGAACCTCGATACATATTGGCACGAATTCCATCGAGGGGAGGGCGTTCCCATATTTTTTCATTTTCTCGTCCGCTGCTCTGGCCGCGGCCAAACCGCATTCTTTACTTGTCAGGTTTACATATCGTTCGGCAAGTGTATGTATGAATGTATGTATATATGTATGTATGTATCTATGTATGTATGTATGTATGTATGTATGTATGTATGTATGTATGTATGTATGTATGTATGTATGTATGTATGTATGTATGTATGTATGTATGTATGTATGTATGTATGTAAACAATTAACAATAATTATCAACAGAAAATCTTTTTTTATCATATAAATAATAATGTTATTGACTGTGGAAATTATTTGCATCGGAGATATTCATTAAACAAACATGAATCCAGTCAATGTTAGATACAATTGTGATGAATAGATCGATCGTTTTGTGACAAAAGAAGTTGTTTTTATTTTTATTTTTGTCTTGATACAGTTACTCAGTGCAGTGCAATTGAAAGTCTGTCATGACTATGATTGGGTACGTGCACTGCATTTAGTTGGTCTAATTCTGCAGGATGGTTCAATGCTCGCTTGAATTTTTTTTATCGGTGAAGGTATGGTAGTTCTTTTTTTTTCATAAATTTCAAACGTTTCTAATCATAGCTTGGTTTTCAATATTTAAAAGTTAGTAACTGATTAAAATGTTAATTTCTGAACTGTTACTAAAGATTCAACACGTCATTAACACTGTTTATCCTTTATTATTATGATATTTTTGATGATGATTACGATAATCATAACACAGATGATGACAACACAGATGATGAAAACACAGATGATGACATCACAGATGGTGACAACACAGATGATGAAAACACAAATGATGAAAGCACAGATGATGAAAACACAGATGATGAAAACACAGATGATGAAAACAGAGATGATGACGGCGATGATGCTGTCGAGTATGGTTCTGATAACTGCGGTTATATTGGCAATAATAATTATAATTATAACTATAATATATTATAATAATGATAATGACGATGACGTCGATGATGAAGATGATAATGCCACGACTTTGTTTCTGAATATAAGGAGGAAAGGAGCCTGACAAAGACAGACGGTTAAGAGTAAACCAATTATGAAATCTGTTCGCGTTAACATCATTAATAACTCTATCAATCATTACTCTTAACGATTTGCGTTTTTAATTGCTGTGACAGTCTAGTTTTATACCATAAAAAAGTACAATTGGACGGTACGAAAAGAGAAACGACGATGAACGCCCGACAGTGAGACGAAGGAGTCGGGTTTGAATGCAAAGTGATCTTGAACTATCACATGCAATATGGGTATGATGGTTTAATCCACACTTATTTATGTATGTTGTGCGTGTATGTGTGTGTGCGTATGTGTGCGTGTAAATGTGTGATACTTTTTAGTATTTAAGAAACGCAATAAAAGAATACTGCTACATTTCGTAAAAGAATATTTCACTGAGTTTATATAAACAAATATAAAAAAAATAGCTTTCGTGTGTTTGCATAATGGCTTTTATTTTTAAATGTCTGAATCCAAATTAAAATGTTTTTTGTTTAAATTTTACACCATTATGAGTAGCTACTTAATGTTTTATCAAATTTTTTTCCTAAAAATCTCCCCCAAAACACAAAAAAGCACTTTGTAGTACAATATCAACAAGTGTGTGTGTGTGTGTGTGTGTGTGTGTGTGTGTGTGTGTGTGTGTGTGTGTGTGTACACGAAATTTTTATACTGAAAAAAATTGGTTAACCCTTGAGAATGTTTATAGAGTTCTTTTTGAAAAATATAGGATAGAGTGTAAACAATCATGTGAAAACACAAACACACAGACATGTTAATGTACCATGTTAATGCATAGGCACTTTTACATTAGCTCAGACTTACACACAACGATATAAGAATTAAATGAAATATAATATTATGACAGAATTATTGTTTCACAGAAATGTTGAATGAATGAGCGAACGATAAAAAATGATAGTGAATGATTTAATGAAATTTGAAATAGGCAGGCCTGCTAGGACGTCACAGCTGCAGGCTAGCATTAAATCAAATTAATTTATCAACCACAGTAGCAACCGTGATGAATGCATTTCTACTCACTCCTAACTGGATCGGTGCTCGTTCGGCAGCAGTAATAATAATGTACGGCCAAAATAATATTTGAATCGAGTTGAACTCGCACAAACAAGTTTTGTCACTTTTGTATGATTAATTCATTTGCACATTTTCTTAATTACATTCATTGGAAAAATATTCGAACATTCTAGAATATGAAACTTTCTTATTTAAACATTTAAATTACTCGAAAAATTTGAGATGACATCACGTGAATTGATTCATCTCGCATTTATCCAATTCATCAGGTAATAATTGAATATCAATTTAACGCAGGCGATATAAGTTCCGAGTTTCACGTCTTGTAGTCATTGTGCTGCCATTGTACTGTCTCGGCCAAACTCGAAAATTGTCTCAAAGCGTTCACAGTTCTGCTTAATTTCAACCAAATAAAAACCGCATGTAATATAACATTGTGTGGTTGAATTTTCTGATGAAATGTTTGAGAAGAAAGGATTAGTTAATAGAGAACAAGCGTGAATATAATTCATCACATTTTATAGGAAGGAATGAAAATAATTAATATCAATGTTAACTAACTTTTTGATGTTGGATGAAATCCCTCGTTACAACGTTCTTGATTGTTTTTTGATTGATCAATTTGAAATTTTGAAAAAATATTGTCATTAGTTTTAAAAATGATGTTTGTAAATATTAGAAGTTTCAGAACTAAACTGACAAAAAGCATAAATTGATTAATAAGTTTAAAAGTGTTTTTTAAATTAACATTTTCAGCAATTCAGCAGACGGAGCAGGGCTTGAATATAAAAGACCGACAAACAATTAGAAACACTTATGAGAATATTTTACAATATTATCGTTTAAATAGAAATTAACTAGCTCATCTGATTATTCAATATGTTAGACTTATAACCATAATTTATTACAAAATTATGAATGTAAATTTGTAATTCTGCATCTGTAAATCTGTTTGTGTGTTTGTATATATGCATGATTGTATGTTTGTTTGTATGTATGTATGTTTGTATGAATCTAAATTGTTGTTATGTTGTGCTCAGTTCTACTCTCACTATAAATATATCAGCAATTTTTGTAATGAAATCGATTCGTTATTATATGCAGCGCAAAATTTTATTGTTGACTTGTTATACATATACGTATTATACATGGATATATACACACACATACATGCAGGTATAGTATATATATACATATATATACAAATATATATATATATATATATATATATATATATATATATATACATATTTATATCTCATCTCTAGCATGTAGTTGTAGTATGTATTTTAGTGAACACATGTCTGTTAAATATTGAAAGAGGCACTCCAAAATTGATACACACTTGCAGTTACCATAAAAATTTTACCTCTTGTTAAACCATCATTAGCTTAAAACCATATTCCAAATAAGTTATGTATTGTGAAAAAATAATAAATATTTTTATTATATAAGAAGGTTAGAGTTGGAACCTTCTATTAACTTTTTTTAATCTGTCAATTTCGATGAAATCGTTAGTTACCCATGTGGAAAAGACGATGATTTTTCAATGGGCTAACTACTTAAAGTTCTCGTCACACTTTCACTATATTGTTTAGAATTGGAAAACACTAAAAAATTTGTGATAATTTTCACAAATATAATTAAAGTTTTCCAAATTTTTTCAAATAAAACTAAAACTTTTAAGATTCATTCTTGAAACTCCAAGGTCACTTCATCTCAAATGTGTTAATACATGGTAATGAAAGTTGTGAATGAAATTAATGAGTTATGAATGTATGAAACTTAGAAGCATCCATTATCTTCCAATTAAATCCAATCAACGATACAACGTCTACGTAAGTGTTTCCTCTGCTGTAAGGATTTTTATAAGAATCAGTTTAATGATTAAACGCTTGATTGAAAAAGTGAATGCATGGTTTATTTGCTGTGGAAAATATTCCTCAATAAGAAAAATTTTGGTTTCGGAAACCGAGAAAAATAATTCAATTCCTGAAATTTGTCGTTTGGGAGATGATTGTTGGTAGGGTTTACTCCAAGCTTATGAACCCAAATTTCAGCACTGACTGATTGGGTTAAACCTAAATTATCGATAATGACGTAAATTAAAACGCGCCGTATAAATACTATTTTAATAACAGTAATATTAATATTAATAATAATAAAAATTATAATTATTTAAATAATAGTATTAATAACTAAAATTTTCAAGGCCTAAAAGTTTCCGTACACGTATATTCATATATATTATATATATACATAAATTTAAAAATATATTACATATATTTTATAATATATATATATTTTTTTCCAAACATAAATAAATATTTATTTATTAATTCAATTCCTTTATTTACATCAAAAACATTCCTATCTTTGATTGTTGACGTTAACGGGCTTTTAAAAATTTAAACAACCCTCTGATGTCATTATCATGATGAAATTTTCGATAAAAAATAATCAAGAGTGTGAACATTTCATCGCGTTTAAAGTATTTTTTAAAAATTTTTATTTGTTTTTTTATAATTTGAAATTTTATTAATAAGCCCAACTCATTTTTAACCGCTGTGAAACAAACTCTTGAAAAATTAAACCTTTTAAGAGATCTAACTGATAATTTTTTTTACAAAAAATTGTGCTTACCTACCTACTTTTTTTGAAACTATTAATAATTAACTAAATGATTCAACGTAAATGTTTTCATAAGAATATTTCTGATTTTATTTGGGCCAATTAAGGGCTCTATTTCAGTTCGAGAGAATTCATTAAAAATTAATTCTTCTTAGTTATAGCTAAATATTTACGATTAGGTAATTATAAATTAGACAATGATGAAATGTAGATTCAGGCTTTTTTTTCGTTTCTCTAATTACAGGATGAGTTGTATATGAGATTTGTGATGTAGTTTTGTATACTAGTTTTATGTTATCTTATATATTCACAACATATCATAACAACATCAGTAACCAAAAAAACAACAATTGTGAATTATACTTATGGTCGTAAAAATTGAAACGTAGCGACAACTGCGCTGAATGTAGGACGGATGTTCATCAAAAATCACATTCTCCAGTCTTTTTAGATGATGAAGATGATGGTGCCGGTGATGGGGAAACGGAAAATTATTCGGAATTTTTTCATTTTTGTGATTATTATTTACTTTTTTATATATTTTTTTAAGAATTTTGTTGTTATTTTATTTTGGGTGGCCATACAAGTCCATTGAGCCGTTTCCTTGCCCTGTTCTGAAATAAAAATTGTGAACTGTGAATTGTGTGTTCAGAATGACGGTAAAAATGCTATTAATACGTTGGAGTTAAAATCGTAGATACCTAAAGTTCTTCTAATTTCTGAGCACTTATCGTGTTTTTGACGGTTAACATTTTTATCTTTATCTGCCATTTGGTTACAAAAAAGTACAAATTCCACAGCTGTTCAATATTTTTACGATTGTCATGTATACTGTTATATCTGCCGGGATGGTGGAATTATGCTATATAATTATAATTATTGTTATCTTGTTATATTTGTTATCTTTGCTATTTGTTATCGATTGTAAGCCATAGAATTTTTTCATACCGTAGAGGATTGTAGAAATCTACTATAGAGGATTTATAAGGGGTTGCGAATAACTAAGTTAGTAGCGAGATTTGATGCCAAGTTTTAACTGTGATTTACGTAGTTACTTGGATTGCTTTGGTGTTTCTATTACTGTTGGCATTCAAATAAACGTTCAACCAAGTTTGCGTTTGAAGCAAGTGTGTTCATCTATCGGAATCTTGAACCTACGGAATAACAATAACTTAACGATCGTTGGAAGCTACAACACTAGTGTTGGAAATAAAGATCATTGAAGTTAAAGCATTTGGTGTTGGTAGTAACAAGCGTTCAAAGGTTAAAACAATAAACACACTGGCACACAATCATATTTTATTAAATATTAAATTTAATAAAATATGGTTGTGTGCGAGTGTGTGTTTGTTTAATGTGTAAGTGTGTTTTTGTATGTATGTGTTCTTGTCTCTTGTATATACATATATATATATATATATATATATATATATATATATATGTGTGTGTGTGTGTGTGTGTGTGTGTGTGTGTGTGTGTGTGTGTGTGTGTGTGTGTGTATGTGTGTGGTGTGTGTGTGTGTGTGTGTTTGTTTGTTTGTGTGAATTGTTATAAACTGTTCATCATCTGACATTAAAAATAAGGAATTCTTAGTGCTAGCAATTCTTACATAACTTTTTTTTGATGGAGTATTTATTTTTCTCTCTCGCCTTGTTTGTGTTATCCATAAACATGGCTGTCTGTGGCTGTCTGTTTGATTGATTAGACTATACATTCAGCTTCACTTCTGTTCATATTCCTTAATTAGATTATTTGGGGGAAAAGTTTTTCATTTGTATCAAATTTTATCAAAAATTTGCACGTAAATGTATCTAAACATCTAAAAGCACAGACAAAGGAAAAACAAGCATTACACACACATATAAGCGCAAACTTACACACATACAATTATATTCATATAAACACATACAAAAACATGACATACACATAGACATACAAATGCTAAACATACACACACACCAAACATACACACACTCACAGAAATAGTTAAATGTGTAATCTAAAAAAACCTTAAAAGCATTAAAAGTTCAGCACGAAGAAATAATCTTTTATTTAGTGGAATCAATTATCGAGAACCGCCAACAATACGTATCAAGTTGCTAATGTTAATGTAAATATCACGTCAAGTAATTGATTGACTAATGGTCTGATAACTCAAAAGTCAAGAAACTTAATTTGTATTCTTGCACAATTAAATGCTACAGTTTATAGTACAACTAAACGATTTTAATTGAAGTTTGGTAAGTTAAGATAAATTATTTCTTCTCAACAGATGATTCAAATTCACTTCATTTATTTGTTGTTAAAAGTTACAAATTAAGCTGTCTATAAAAAATATAGCAAAAATAACAATACACTACATTTTAAAGAGTTGTTGATAAAATAAATTTAACTCTAACTCTGATTATTATTAATGATTTAATTATTTTTGACATTATATATTTAAAATACATTTTTACACAAATATTATATTTGTAATTGAATTATGCATTAAAGTAGAGGAAAGATAACATTTTTGACTTCGACGATCATTAACTTCGTAATGCGTGTGCTTCAAATGTTAGAAGCACACGCATTACGCAATTAGCAGTCAATTATTTCACATTTTGGTTGTTTCATACTTTCACATCTGTGTCATTGTGTGTGTATGTTTGTGTGAGTATCTGGGTTTGTTAGTGTATGTGTGTGAGCATGCCTGTGTCTAAGTGCGTGTATGATGTGTGTGTGTGTGTGTGTGTGTGTGTGTGTGTGTGTGTGTGTGTGTGTGCGTAATTAATTAGACCTGCTAATTGTTCTGACATTGGGAATGATTTTAAGCGATCATTTAAAACACTGGCCATTTAGCGATTGCACGAACGTGTTTTAACGTGAATGTTCATTTGAGATGCTAATGATTCGCTACCTTTGATTATTTTATTTTAACAATATTCTTTTCGCCCACAAATCTACAACGATATTACATTTTTATTATGAAACTGCTTTAAGAAAATGAATTGTTGAATGACTCGGTCTGTAAAGACGAGATAAAATGAAAATGAAATTGAAAAAGCGTAGTATCAAAAAGATATCTTCATGAAAAGGAAAACCCCATCCTAAGAAACAGATAGAAGTAAAAAATGAGATAAACTTTAAAAGGACAGACAGAGAAAAAGAGATAGAGCTAGTGAAAGAGAGAAAGAGAGAGTGAGAGAGAAAAGTAAGAGTAGTAGTTGTAGAAAAAGAGACATCCGCCAATCATAGGCAGTTGCGTATGAAATAATTGTTTCCATTTGACTTCCATTAAAATTGATGCAAATTTACCTGAGTTATTACACCACATCAGCTGCTATTATATTTTTGTTACATTGTTTGTTGGCACTGAAAAATTTGATTATGGATTATGGATCTATAATCTATATAAAACGATCATGAAAATAGTATAGTGATTATGTATAGAAATAGTTATAATTGCTCTTTAATGATATTTCATATAGAATCGTTAATTACTAACATAAACATGCATTCTGAACTAATCATCGTAACTGTATGTAGATGAAAGAAACATCAATAGTTGTTGTAAGTACACTGGCAGAACCAGACAATAATTTTGAAATATTTTTTACGTTTCAAGCTTTTGTCACGGCTGCCATGCTGCGTATCAATAATATTTTATCTAATTTGCTGCTTATGCATATAATGTGCTAATATGCTTATATGCTAATATGCATATAATGTAATGTGATGTGATGGAAAGTGATGAAGTGTAAAGTGATGTAATCATGTGATCATTTACTTATTATAGCGCTGATCTTTTTACTCGCAGCAACCAAAATAGCAGCCTTCTTTTTTCCCATGGTTTTGGTGTTCATTAAAATACTAATGAAATAATGCCATCATATGCCACCATGTGCGGATATATAAAAAGGAATGGATCTATGCGTGTGTGTGTGTGTGTGTGTGTGTGTGTGTGTGTGTGTCTGTGTTGTGTTTATGTTCTGTGTGTGTGCGTGTATTATTATTATTATTATTATTATTATTAAAACAACTTATAAGGCGCCAATTAAAATCAAAAAGTTCTCAAAAGCGCCATCCATAGCAATTAAAAAAAAAAAATAAAGAACAGTATACAATGGCAGTTATTAATAAACAGTTCAAAATCAAAATCAAAGTGCAAATAAATAAGTTTTCAATTTCTTCTTAAAATCATCCAGCTTCAAGTCTTTAGATTTCAAAAATCTTGGCAAACTGTTCCAAACAGCCGGTCCTGAAACAGCCAGATTTCTTGACGCGATCTGTAAATTGATATCCGGGACAACCAGCAAAATATTATCATCTGACCTCAGCTTCATGCCACTCATCATTACGGATTTTTCTTCTATTTTATTGATCAGATAACCTGGTAACAGACCATGTAACGCTTTATACATTATTAGGCCTATTTTGTATGTAATTCTTTTTTTAACAGTGAGCCAATGAAGACTTTCCAAAATAGGAGTTACATGATTGTATCTGAG
>NW_008705330.1:5422323-5435154 GCF_000326865.2 Helobdella robusta | reverse complement strand
CCCAGCAGTGTACATGACAAAAAGAATAGGTCCCAACACTGAGCCTTGAGGTACTCCTGATGTTAAGACCATTACATCAGATAAAACATTTCTGAAAACAACCTGCTGCGTCCTGCCAACTAGATATGATCTGAACCATTCAATAACTACACCGGAGATACCATATTCATAAGCCAATTTTTCTAAAAGAATTTGATAATCGACGCAGTCGAATGCCGCACTCATATCCAAGAAAGCTACCAATGCCACATGCTGTCTGTCCAGCGCAGCAAACAGTTCAGAGAAAACATAAAGCAGTGCTGTCTCAGTTGAGTGATGTCGACGATATCCAGACTGATGCACTGGTAATAGGCTGTTCAAAGTCAAATAATTAAGAAGCTGTTTAGTAACCACTTGTTCAATCACTTTAGAAATAAAACAAATATTGGAAATTGGTCTATAGCTAGTCAAGTCATTTCTATCCATATTCACCTTTTTTAAAACCGGATAAACAATAGCTTGTTTACACCCAAGAGGAAAAGAACCACTGCTTAAACTCAAGTTTATAAAACTCGTCAGAAAAACTATGAACAGATCAATGTATTTTTTAAAAATGTGCGTAGGAAAACTATCAATCAAACATGTTTTAGATGGCAAACTGAGGACTACTCTTTTAACCTCCAATTCTGTGTATGCGTGTGTGCGTGTATGCGTGTGTGTATATCAGTGTTAAATTTGATTCATTATATATCTTTTTTCCTGGTTATTGTAGTTGTTTTCAATTGAGCTTGAGTAAATTATTATTCATCAGGTGACTCGTTTGTCACGTGACAAACTTTTTTTCTACCACTGAGAAGAAAATCTTACCTGAAACTCTACTTTCTCATGAAGATGTCAATGCTATTATCATCATTTTCATCATGGCTTCTTATCAATATCAATGTTATTTTTATTATTACTTAATTACTGATGGGCTGCTATTAATTTTATCATTATTCTACAACACACAAACACACACGCGCGCACACACACATGGTAACACACACACGCTAATTAATCGCTACAGACAGCTTATTTACACAACTTAATAAAAATCTTTTAGAAACATTCACAAATCTATCTATAATACTAGTGTGAAATCGTTTTTATAAATTTTGTGTTGTTTTGCAGTCTAGCGGTGTCTATTTTGATCCATTACTCAGATTGCCCTGGTTCAATGTTAGTAGTTGGTTGATTCACATGGGAAATATTTTCAGATTGATCATTTAACGTTTTCCAGTACTTTTTTTCAGTAATTTTTATTGAAATTTTATATTTTCAAAATTATTAGTCAGACGAATAAGCTTGGTTGGTGACAAATTTAGTATTGAAAACCTTGCTGGTTCATCTTCACGTCAATTACAGCGTGGGAAACAGTCTAACAATAATCGTCTGCCCAATTAGCGATTGACATCATTATTTTACAGTCCGATGATATCATCATTTTACAGTTTGATGACATCATCATTTCACAATTTTTTTTTTCAATATTTCAATACAAATCAAACCGATTTCGATGACGTCATCTTTCTTAGGTATTGATAACTTTCGTTGACGTAATCTTCGTTATCATCGTCCTCATTTTTAACTGGTAAGTTTTCGTTGAGTTTTTTATTAAGAAGATAAACATAATTTCACGAATATTTTATACATTATTTCTTTGTACGAATGAAAGAATGATAAATGGATGAATGAATGAATAAATAAATGAACGAACGAACGAACGAACGAATGAATGAATAAATGAATGATTGGATAAATAATTAAAATTATGACAATTATAATATAAAGTAATATAAAAAATGAAACAAAGAACTAAGATATTTCTTATATATATATATATCTTCTTCACAGGTCTCAAATTTTTTATTCTTTGTTTTCGTGTCGTCATATTCCCATAGTCAGATGAGCATCTTGACTGAGACGTAGCATGTGATAGTTTAAAAATAATTTTTCACATTTTTATTTCTCAAATATAATTTTTAAAATGTAATAATAAATTTACCACTACCTTATTTTTTATTAATCTACAATAGAAAATTATTGCGGATCTAAAGTTTTTTCATCTTGGTATTCTAATGTTTGGAGATTCATGTGTATGTTTATGAGTGTGTATCTGTGAGTGTGTATGTGAGTTGTGAGTGAGTGTGCGTGCGTGTGTGTGTGTGTGTGTGTGTGTGTGTGTGTGTGTATGTGTGTGTGTGTGTGTGTTGTAAATGATGATGATAATAATGGTTACGACAAAATATCATCAATGATAGATTAATTTTTGATTTGTTTTTCTTTGTGTCTTAACGTCAACCATTAATAAATTGTGTCATTCAAATTATTTCATATTAGATGAATTTTTCTCAAGTAATAATAATAATAATAATAATATTAGTATTATTATTGTTAGGATAATAATAATAATAAATTTTTAAATAAAAATAAGTTACATTATCTTGTTATAACTGAAAATGTCAGATCTTCATCAGTGTATATAAATTAAATGGTTTAATCGCAATCAGTATTGATAACATTACCACCATCATCATCTTCAATAGTACCAGCACCATCATCATCATTATTAATACCATCGTCATCACTATCAATACCATCGTCATCATCATTACCAATACCAACATCATCATCATTATCAACACCACCACAACATCATTATCAGTATCTCCGTCATCATCATCATCTGAAACCACAGACTGACTGTTATCATCACTCCAGCGATCGATCAGTTTCACGTTCCCGATCAATTATTTAGTTCCTATTCAAATGTTTCGCATATTCATACATATACATAAATACATACATACATATACATACAAAATTATATGTATGTATGTTTGTGTAAGTATGGTAAATATTTGCATATATTTATATATACATTTATATAGTGGCTAACGTTATCAATAATATGCATGCGTTCTTGTCATTAATTATACCTCTACAGATCATTGGTAGGAAGGTATAAAAAATTGTAAGCTTTCAGACAGACAGAGCGGAAAAAATATTGGAAAGGTAATGAGATTATTGGTACGAAATTTAGAAAAATTTAATTAAATATTATCATGGCTATGCACATATGTAGGCAAACACACATTTTGACATACGGACAGGCATACAGACGCACACGCACAAACGATTTTTAGTGTTTAATACAGTCTAATAACTACATAGCTTCTATGTAACAGAAATATTTTATTTTATCATTCAATTTTTCGGTAAATCATACCATATACATAACTATTTTCAAATGTGCCAACCATGAATGCAACCGTGATACACTTTTTGGCGTATTATATTTATTATGTCTATTCTATAGGAATTTTTTCATCACGTTGACGCAAGAATTTTCAACCTTGAAATAAATTCCAATATAAAATTGTCTTCAGCTCACTCACAGACTCATTCACAATGGCGGTTCTAGAGGACAACAACAAGTAAATTAGACCAAGGCATCCATCTCACCTACTTTCCAGTGTAGAACTGAAATTACATGATTTTTTATGATTTTTTTTTCTGAATTGATATATTTTTGGCCTATTAAACTTTTCACTAACAACAAATAACATCAGTTAAATCCTCATACCAAAAAATAACAAAATAAAAAAACAAAATCAGAATTTTCAAAAAACTTGAGATGTAGGAATTTGTCAACTGCTTATAAATATCAACATGAGTTGTCTAGTTAGATGAATGATATTTTTTTAACTTCAAAGTTTGAATTGAATTCCACAGATATAAACCAATAAACAGTTATAATATGAAATACGGTTTAAATGCCCGTAGAAATTCTTAAACATCAGACCAGGACATAACGCAGGCATAAAACATAAAGCTCGGATGGTTTTAAAATTTCAAGTTTAGCCTCTCTGATCTGTTATCAGTGGTGGATACATAACAGACTCGTGAATACTTTACAAACACACACAAACACACACATATACCACACACACACACATACGTGCGTTTTATTTAGCAGGCATTACTTAATAATACGGCTTCCTTTGTAATAATGTGACTTCTAGTTTGTCATGCCCGACTGAATATCAATCAATCAGTTTGCATTTTCTTTGGCTTTCAATCTCTTGTTTTTATTTCCTTTTTTCTATACATTTTTTATATCTTGCTTTCTTTAACCTTTTCGTTCGGCAAAGAACACACACACACACATTCAGTCATTACATTTTTACATATCACACATACAATTATCACATTATTTTTTATTTTATAACGTTGCACGCTCATGTTTATTATATAAATAGACTGGTTAATAATCATAAATACATTCTATGTTTATTTATTTGTGTATGCATGCATGTATAAATTTATGTCTATAAATGTTTGGGCGTGTGCTTGTGGGTATGCTCATGTGTTTGTGAGTCTACGTATAATGAATATTAATTCATGTTCGGTTTGTTTAATGTACCTTTATGATTGTGACCGCATAGGATGACATTTAATTTCGTGAGAAAGCCATAAACAATGACTTCACAGTATGAATGGAAAAGCATTGTATGTGAGAAGTAATTTTTAATTTGCTGCTATTGTTGTTGTTGATGTTGTTGTTTGTTTAGTGTTTGTTTTAACAGCGCCGTTGGTTGTTGTTGTAACGTTATTTCGCCATTGAAGGTTTTGTCTATGTGAGTCAATGTGTCCATCTGATGTTTTTAAACTATTATGCAATCAATTTGACACATTTTATGATTCGTCTATACTATATATAAAACATACAAAATGAAGTTGTTTCAAACAAGCACACTTCGATAAACTTACCAATATTATTTATTTCATTTTATTTTTTTCACAAAAACATCTTTATTACAATATATAAGATAATGCAAATGGTATATGTCTGTCTGGTCTCTCTCACTCTCTCTTTCTCTCTCTCTCTCTCTCTCTCTCTCTCTCTCTCTCTCTCTCTCTTTCTGTGCGTGTGTGTGTGCGCGCGCGTATGTGCTCGTAAAAGAAAAACCAAACTTTGCTTTGCATATGAATGAGCACAGGTGAACGCAGATATTTTCAATCATAGCACCATCATTTCACATACAATCGTTTGTGTAATGCTATGTGCTCATAAATAAATAAGCACACGAATCTGAGACGGAGCCAACAACTACACACACACGCGCGCACACATACACACACACACACGCACACACGCGCAAAAACACACACACACGCACATATATACATATATAGGTTATATATATAGATTTTATATATATTTATATATATATATATATATATATATATATATATATTTCAAATGTCTCAAGTTAATTGAAAATTATCAAATTAAGAATAACAAGAAAAAACTAAACATAAAATCAATGGTAAATAAAAAATTGCTTGATGAAGGTATATAAATTATTTTGAATGTCAGATGATGATAACGATGGCATTTTTTGTTGTTTTTGTTGTTGTTCATGATGATGTGTTGGTAATGGTGACAATAAAATAATAATAAGAAGAAGAAGAAAAATAGTGATAATAATAAAAAATAAATAATGTTGATGATGACGCTGGTGACGGTAACGAGTGCTCCATACAAAGGTGAATGACTTCATCTGAAATACTGTACGAAATGTATATACTATGTACCCCTCTATAATGTACAGTGAAATACAAAGCGCATACATATGTAAATTTATTTTCAATTTTTCTCTCCTCTTTTTCTTTATCTCTTTATCTTTTTATCTCTATCTCTCTCTCTCTCTCTCTCTCTCTCTCTCAAATCGTTTTTATTTTTTGCTCTCTTTTTCTTTCTTCATTTTTTTCTTTAGATTTCTGTGTGCTTCTAGGCGAATGTGTATGTATTTGTATGTGTGTGTGTGTGTGTTTGTGTGTGTGTGTGTGTGTGTGTGTGAGTGTAGATGTGTAGTAGGAAGCAGTCTGGAAACATCAATGAACTCATTGATTGATTGATTAATCAAACGATTTGTTCCTTCATTCTATCTATTCTTTCATTTTTTCATACCTTCATTTTTTTATTTTCTCCCTTTCTCTCATTTGTCACTTTTTCATTCATTTTTCTACTTCTCCATGAGTTCACTTTGGGAATGGCATAGCAAATATTTATTTTTCAATTGAATCATAGCGCTCAAATAAACATTTGCGGCACATTCATTGAAGCAATTGATCTCGTTTAGATCATTTAAAATTCGCAAAGTCAACTTTTTTATTTTTGAATAAACGATTTGATTGTCTACTAATGATTATCTTTATAATCTTCAATTCTTTTCTGTTTTCTAAAAAGATTGAAAAACCATTTTTTACCTTGAAAGAGTTTAATGTTTTCTGCAAATTATTTATAAAAAATAATAAATTAATTACAATTTTTTTGTTAAATCATCTGATTAATTCATTATACGATTATTTATGGAATGCCAAACTGCGTACCGGCTGGGTTTGATTTACTGACAAAAGATTTTCCGCACTGTCTGCTCATATAATTAACTTGCAACTGTGATTAAGCGTAGTTATATAGTTTCATGTTCGTTTGTTTGTTCTCAAGGTTTGTATATGCCCTTTTATGCTTGCTTAGTAGTATGTCTGTATTTTGTTTGTTTGTATGTATGTATGTTTGTTTTTGTTGGTGTGTAAGATTGTATGTCGGTGATTAACTTTGAGAATGTTGTTTAGCCATATTTTTGCGCTTTTCTGTGCTGTTAATTAAAAACATTCAATGCGATAAACAGATATGCTAATAATTGCGAGTATTCCGTTGAAAACTAAATCAATATAACGTGATTGAGTCATTGAGTCGATGAATGGTACTGATGCTGAGATCTGGTTGAGCAAGTCGGTCCTTTCCTTGTGTTTCACATGTGTGTGTGTGTGTGTGTATGTGTGTGCGTGATTGTTTTTGTGTGTGTGTGTTTTTGTGTATGTGTGTCTCCTGTGTGCTTGGTTCTGTTTGCGCGTATGTTTGATTTTGTGTGTTTTTATTGAAATGTGTATAAGTTTTGTATGTGCCTGTGTGTGTGTGTGTGTGCGTGCGTGTGTGTGTAGTGGTTTTACGTGTATGATTGGTGATGGCGTTTATGATGATTAACTACATTGATAATGGTTATTAAAATTAGATTAATATAGTGTTGATAAAAATAATGATGATGTTGACGATAATGAATACTGTGTTATAATGATGATAATGAATGTGATGATGACAATGGCGATGATGGGGACGAGGACGATGACGATGATGATGACGTTGATGAATACGATGATGGAGACGATGATGATGACTATCACGACTTTGAGACCGGTGCAACTTCATTGAACTTTTTCAAAAACAGCTGGCATGATAATACTTTAAATTTATAATTCTGGGTTTTCAAATCTCAAAACACACTTAAATTGACACAACCGCACGCCACTCTTACACACGCACACACACACACACACACACACACTCTCACACACACACACAAATGATCTTAATGACGTCATTGCACTCAAACTGTGACGTCAATTATTTCCTACATATTTTTTGGACGCACAATCACATTGAAATACATTAAAATGCAAATTTAAACATTGAGAAATTCATCGTTAAAACGTGACGTGAAATAAAATAAATCCAAGTTAGATTAAAGATTTCATTCAGGTAATGAATTAAATTTTTTGCTTCCTAAAATTTTTTAGCGGGACTGAGCTCAAATTAATAAGCAACATGTTTGGGCAGTTAATAATTTAAAATGTTTAACAAATGTTAAGCAGATGAATCACAAACAAACGTTAATAAAATTAAAAATATTGTGAGCGTGTGAGCGTGTGTGTGTGAGTGTGTGTGTGTGTGTTTATATTTAATGGATTGATTGATGGATGGATAGATGGATTGATAGATAGATGGATAGATACATGCACTATCATTTTTATTTCCATCACCGCAATCAATAGAATTTTCTAGCAAGTCACAAAAGACACAAGGTAACCAATAACACGGAAAAGCAATAAACCATCCGGGCAGCTACAATATAAACTACAGTTATAACTCACACGCATTTCTTTGTGATAGTAGTTAGTGGCTTAGCCAAAAAGAAATGTGGAAATAATAATACATAAATTCACACACACACCACACACACACACATACACACATACTTTACACACCAACACATTACACACAACACACACAACACACGCACACACTTTACACACATACACTCACTTAACACACGCACACACACACAAACACTTTACACATATACACTTACTTAACACAACACACACACAACACACATAAACACATCACACACATACACTCACTTAAAACACACACACACAAACACATCACACACATACACTCACTTAACACACACACATACACACACACACATGTATATAAATATATTGAATTTATATTATTTTTTAGACGATCACGCGATTCTTTGTCTTCTCATCGAGCTGCCATCTTCGAAGCGCGCCAAAAATACATACACACACACTTCTGTATCCATTGACAAGCTGGTTAAGCAGTTGTTTTAGATAGGTTATTTGTATTATCATTATTATGATTACCATTATAATATTATCATTATTATTATTATTAAAATTATCATTATTATTATTATTAGTGTTATATTTTTATATTTATATTATTATTATTATTATCATAATTTATTTTATTCGTTACAGTTATTTTATTCTACTTGTCAAGTTGTTTCATTTTATTGTCATTTTTTGTTATTATTATTATTATTATTACTATTATTTATTATTGTTGTTTATTATTATTATTATTTGTATCTATAAGCTGACCAAAAAAGTATCCATTCTGTTCCTAAATATAGATATACTGACAATAAACAAGGAAAATGTTGGTTGAAAAATGGCAGGTTTTTTATTTGCAATTTATGCTTACCTTTTTGTTTCAAACATTATTTTGTTGCGTTTTTTCAAACTATGCTCTGTGAATATTTTAATAATTTTTCACAAAATAAACACTCGTCAAATTAAAATATTAAAAAAAATAAAATTTCGTACGTTGTGTAATTTTTACGTTCAAATTTGAAAAATAACTTTAAAACTTGCTGTCATATAATCAAATTAAATCATCAGTCTACAATTTCGAAAACTGTGAAATTATGCCTCCTCTATTGAATCAATTGTATTTTTCCATGGACTCTTGTTATCTAACCCATCGTCATTCACAAATCCGACTTTGCAGATATAATTATATTGTATTATAGTATAATTATATTATACTTATGTTATTATAATTCAATTTTTAATAAATCAAACAAAAACGTGTGGAGTAGGTAGGTACTTTTCATACTTTCATACATACATTTTACTCTACTTTACTCTACATTTTACTTTATTTTACTCTACATTTTACTTTATTCTACATTTTACTTTACTTTACGTTTTACTTTACGTTTTACTTTCTACATGCTCGACTGCCTCGTGTTTTTATCCCTTAATATAAAGAGTTTTTGATCCTGGAAAAAACACAAAATAAAATTTCAACTATTTTTAGGTTTTTGTGAAAAAAAATCTTGAAATATTAATCTGAAAGTATGTAACTAAAATTCGTAGCAAAAATTAGCTTCACCTAAAAATATATACAACTAAACAAAACAATAGCGTGACCAGAAACTTTTGTGTGGAGGAGAGGTTAAAAGAAAGAAGCAATCTCTTATGCTTATTCCACATTTTTCGTTCACCTTTAATTTGTTTCATCTGTTTGCTAGTGAATCCGTATTCGTGTTCATCAACAAAGTGAAGATAGTTTAGCTTTTCTTTCATTGGGAGCGTTACAAAAATGTTGTTGCATGAAGGTGAGGGTTTTTTTTCATAGTACCATCTTCAACAAGGCTGCCAACACGTGAGTCACCGATTGGATTTGGTTTCAACCTGGACCTAGAAAAATTAGTCTCATTATATCGTATTTATTACCTCTAGCCAATCATCCAAACCCAAACTGTCATTATAACAGTGCACCAATTAAAAAACATGACGTCACTGTGGGTCGGTGTGACGTCATTTCCGCTTTTACTTCAAGTAGCTTATGATGTAAAGATTTCACGATAGGGCTATACCAGGAAAACTTCAACAATCCATATACCTGCTAAGAGTTACTGAAACGACAACTAGGAATATAAAAAACAAAAATAAGTTCTAAAGTCAAAACAATTTTCTCGATAAGAAAATAAATTTTTTACTAGAGCATTATCACGCAGCATATTTCTCAGTTGATTGAAAGAAGCTGTAAAAGTGATAGGTTGTCAAGGACGTTGTATTTCAAGGAACATCGGATGGTAAATGTTTTTAATGTTATGACTTTAGATATAGAATAACATATATAGCTCTTCGATTAACAGAGCTACATTATAAATAATATATTGTTATTTGCGATAGAAATTTAACATTGAATGATTTAACCGTGTCAAATCGATATTTGATATTATATGATATGATATATGATATGATATATGATATGATATATGATATGATATGATATGATATATGATATGATATATG
Source organism: Helobdella robusta (assembly GCF_000326865.2). NCBI lineage: Eukaryota > Metazoa > Annelida > Clitellata > Rhynchobdellida > Glossiphoniidae > Helobdella > Helobdella robusta. Next base: position 5,424,651 of record NW_008705330.1, on the reverse strand, counting down.
ATATGATATATGATATGATATATGATATGATATATGATATGATATATGATATGATATATGATATGATATATGATACGATATATGATATAGGATATGATATAGGATATGATATATGATATGATATATGATACCATATATTAGCGTACTATCATGTACTAGGGATACCGTTTTAACTTTTACAGTTCTCGTGTGTTCGTTTTGATATTTTTTATGGATATTTTTATTTATTTTATGTGACGATTTGATCTTTCTAACACCAGCTGTTATACCCAGTGAAGATCATAGCAAGAAAATAACAATGATGCAATAATAAAAATGTTTACTTATAAAAATTCATCATAGGGAAAAGATTGCAATATTTTTCATTTAAAAAGATTAATTAATAAGTCGAAAACAATATAGTGTTTGACCAATAGACAAACATTCAATTGTATAAGCTTAACAATTCCGTTAGGCAAGATTGTTTAAAATATAATTAAATTATTGTTCAAATAAATCTATAAATACAAAACAATGAAATCTGAATAAAAATCAAAATATCGATTTCATTCATTAAAAATATTTTTTCCTTCCAATGAAAGCACCGTTAGTTGCTGTTGAGAAACAACGAACGACCTAAGCAACAATACTTTTTATGATGAATCGGTCGAAAATGAAAAAAAACAAAACATGAATTGATTATAGAAAAAATCATAAAACGGGCAACTATTACAAACTTTTATCTATCTCTAACTTTATTATTTATTATTCCTATTTGACGTGCCGATCGTAAAAACTTAACCATTTTTATTATCACCCAGCTGGCTAAGATTAGAGCTCCATTGAATTTTCGAAGCGTTTCTACATTGACCTGTTGAAAACAATCAATCCGACGAGTCTTATATAATGAGGATCAAAACTTAACTGAACATCGTTGTTCCCGACATCAACTGCTGAGAAGGGTTAGTTTGGTGGTGGATATTGTTACACGTTATTTAGTGTTTTATTTGTTATAAATTATTATTATTCATAATAAGCAAAACATTATAAATGTTGTTCAATGTTTCATTTCTGATAAATTGTTTTAATTAATAATTAAATATTTTATTTTTTTTAAACATTTCAGTCGCGAAAATGCTGTCCTCAACAATTCTCGCTCTCTTCGGCGCAGTCTGCGTGGCCGCCATCAACTATCCTGGGGGACGTGAGAATCTTTCATAATTTTTCATAATTTCACATAATTTTTCATAATTTTTCATAATTTCCATAATTTTGCATAATTTTGCATAATTTTTCATAATTTCAAATAGTTTTGCATAATTGAACATAATTTTTTTTCATATGTGAATGATATTTAGCAAATTGTAATTTAATATTCGACATAAAACGCTTAAAATTCAGAGAGCTTGTGGAAGGTCACTCCAAAATACCACATCCTTGGCTTGGAAAACGTACAATTCAATGATATTGATTCATGCCTGGCGAACTGCTACAACAGAAAAGAATGCTTCGTTGTCGACTTCGACACCAACACCAAGCCGCCCTGCTGGGTGCAGACGAAGAGCATGGTCGTTGATTCCTCGCAACTGAAGCCCATGGACACTGTGACCAACTACATGCTCAGTAGCAAAACTCCTGCTGTTGCTGTTGCAGTCGTTGCAGCAAAACCAAAAGGTGTGTAACGAACATTATTTTAGTGTTATTCCACATTCAGAATAGTATTTTATGAGAAACAGTTTTGTAGATTATAAATCCTATTCAAACGTCCTTTTATTAAAATACTGTGAAATGAATATTACTACAAGAGTATAATCAGTTTATGCTTGTGTGTGTTTTCCAATGTTAAAATGGTGTGGCTATAATTGAAAGGTTATATTTTGTTTATTAAGTTTGACTATATTTTATATTAATAATTACTTTTTTCAGCTGCTGACTTGACTACCTGCTGGACAGTCACCCCGAAAAACCATCTGATTGGATTGGTACAGGCCCCTTACAACGATGTACCATCATGCACTGACTACTGCTTCAAACTCAAGGATTGCTATGCCGTTGATTTCGACACAAACACCAACCCGAAGTGCTGGGTCCAAACTTCTCCTTCGGTTGTTCCGGATGTCAGAAACTTGTTTCCAATGGAGACCGTCACCAACTACATTCTGAACAAGAGCTGCAAAAAATAATGAATGAAATTAATAATTTAATTAACTCTCTATCAATTGAATATTTAAGAACTACCTTAGAAATTAAACGGTTAACAGGTTTTCAATTAATTAATTAATTTTTTGAAAGTACAAATTAATAAAAACATTCTTTAAAACACTTAGTTGTAGTTTATTCTCAATTTCA
>NW_008705330.1:5418314-5422272 GCF_000326865.2 Helobdella robusta | reverse complement strand
CTCCTTAATATAAAACAATTGAAAACAACATTAGTAAGTACTTTGAACAACAATATAAATCTAGATAAAATATGATGGGAATATTTTATTCTAACCACCCATTCATTAAAGCGCATTCGTAACAGCGTACAAATTGTTAGTTAAAATGAAAGATTTAATGTAGAAGACTAAATAAATAAAAAAGTGTTTCTTTTGTATAAAATAAATCGCTAAGGTGCATAAATTTCAGTCAAGGTGAATAAATAAGTGATTTTTAATTCACATTTTAAAGTTTCTACTCTACTGCTGTCCATGCAACGACTCTTCATCGTCTCTGATTTGTCAAACAACGACGGAATACATAGGAACAAGATTTTAACAGAAATCATATGAAAACATAAGTTTTCATCATTTTAATAACATTTTACTGCAACAACTGATAATAAAGTTCGATGACTGCTGGTTTTGAACTGACTCACTACCAACTAAGTATTTGTTTGGAGTAAAATTACAGTCAATGATTAATTTTTTTATTCAAGTAGATGAATAAAATATAAAATGTTACAAAGTTTCTTAAGGTAAGCAGTATAGTACATTGTTAATTTTTTTAAAATACAATTAGTTGATTATTTCAATTTTGCGGTAAAAACAAATAATAATTTTTTTACGAAAGTTTCTTAAATGTGTGGAATATTTTATTACCAAATACATTCAAATGCGACCAAGCGCAAAACAATGCGATGGATGGACATTTCTCCGCATGTTCCGATTTACTTATATCAATAGTTAAACCTTTGCCTTCATGCCACAAAGGCTGTACCATCCACAACACACGAGGCACATGCATATCATGTGTGCACGCGCAAGCACCGCATCATTTATACGCGGTCTTTTAGTTTCGGAAAGACAGTATTCAAACCGTGTTATCTCGTATTAGCAGCGTGAACATGGCACTTCTACTGACCGAGCTAACTCGGTGACAATTCAACTGAATGACGTTAAAATCTTTATTCTTGACGAGTATAATTAAAGAATAAAAAAAGCGTTTTATGTAAAATGGAACTCATTAATTAGCTCAACTATATTTTAAAAATGAGAAAATGTTTATGGTTTTTTGTAATAATTTTCATTTTTTTAATTTTCATTCACTCTCTATGATACACTTTTTGTACGGAAACCGCAATAACAAAAAAATTAAAATCGAATTTCTTTTTATTAACATATGTTTATATATGTAAGAAATGTGTTCATGGTGTCGTCTAAACGTGTGTTGTTGTTGTTAACATATGTTTATATAATATTGGATATTTTGTGTGAAAAAATGTCACCAATTCAACTATTCAAAAATTACCTCCAGAAACTGAAATCGGCAAAAAAGTCCTTACCTTAGGCTTTTGAAAATCATCCACCCCCTGCAACCTTTCTGGATTTGCCACCGGAGATAGAATTTTAATTCATTTTTCACTTCATACAGCTCACGTATATTTTTGCTTCACCAAATGCACTGCTTTAATTATCGTTAATGAAAAACGATATTTATGTCATTAACTAATATTTTATGGTGAGAAAATTAAATAAAAATTTCTCTACAGACAAGTAGATAAAAACTTAACAACCTTAACAACGTCGCATTTATAGTTGTTTTAATTAGTTTTTACTAAGAAATCCAGAATAAATTTTTATATAGGCTTTCTTAATGATCCAATTAAATTTAAAATTAACTTTAATCTAAATTTTACTTCCTGGTATAATTAGCTTAATCATTGATAAATGCGTTGCATCCTAACTAACATGATAAAACGCGTAGACTCTGTAGTATAATTAGCTTAATCATTGATAAATGCGTTGCATCCTAACTAACATGATAAAACGCGTAGACTCTGTAGTATAAAAAGGACACTCCAAAGTTAAGACCTCGTTGTACTAAGTATCAACTTTTGAAAAGACAGGTTGGTAGTAAAAATTATTTTATCTTCGAACCGTTGTTTTGATATTTTCCATTTAGGGAAAATTTGATTTGAAAAAAATTATTTCAAAAAATTTCAGTCGTTAAAATGTGGTCTGAAATATTTCTGATGTGCGTTGGGGTTATCTGCGTGGCTTCTGAGAGTTGAGTTTACCTGGCGGAAGTAATGAATTCATTCAACTTTTTTGTTATGAAAAAAACTGAATCAGTTTAAACTTTCACACAATTAACATCTCTCTCTTTTTCTCTTTCTTTTCTCTCTCTTCCTCTCTCTCTCTCTCTCTCTCACACACACACATACACGTACCCAAATTTTCAGAAAAGGCATGGAATGTTTCATCAAATGCCTCTTTCCCGGGCTTGTATGAAATAGAAATAAATAATACTGAGTCTTGCCTGTCGTTCTGCTACTATAAGAAAGGTTGTTTCGTGGTCAACTTTGACGCCAGTGCCGTGCCTCCATGCTCGATTCAGGCCACAGACATCATCGTTGACTCTGCGCTGTTGAAATCAAAAGAAAACGTCACTAATTACATTCTTGTCAATGTTGACGCCAAACGTAAGAACAATTTCTTCAAACATTTTTTTGAAAATTTAGTTGAATAATACCTCCAAGTAATTTTTATTTTTCTTCAGCTACTGATAAATTTGTTGACACTAATGAAATGATACAATTTTTTTTCATAAATTGGACAATTTTCAATTTTTCAGTTTTGGATTTTCACTGATAGGATTGGAGCAGGCACCTTTCAACGATGTCCGATCGTGCACGGACCATTGCTTCCAAAGTAAAAATTGTTACGCCGTTGACTTTGACACCAAAACTACACCGAGCTGTTGGATCCAGACGGATCCTGCTATTGATGCCGACCCAAAAAAATTGTATCCAATGGAAACCAACACCAACTTCATTTGGAGTAAAGAATAAAGAATATTATTTTAAAGTCAATTCTTTCAGTAAATAAATTTACTGGTAATCCAACATGAGTTTTTCCCTTCTTCAAAGTGACACATATGTAATCTAAATCATTTATTGTGTTGTAAACATTGTCTACCTTATATACTTATTTCACTGTGAAGCAACTTATATTGATTATGAGAATTTGAGCTCAGAATTCAAGAATTCAAGATGGGTTTTGTTTTGTACAGATTTAGAATGATCGAATTCTCCCTTCTGACTACTGTTCTTTTAATAAATCCAAGTATTTGATTTATTGAATAAAATTTCTTAGATGCAAGATAAATAGGGCATAAAATAAAATTGATGTTAATTAAAACTAACCAAAACAATTAGAAGTCGGCTCTAAAACTCGTTTGTAAATTTGAAAGTCGGTTAAGCTTAAAATTTTTAATTTATTTTTACTCATCGACAATTTGCTCACATTTTTAAAACCACGAAAAATTTAAATATTTCATTAAAGTTTATACTGCATAAATATTTAAAATATTAATAAAATTTCTGTCCTGGTTATGACATTAAACTGACCCTCACTGCCTTGTGAGTGATGTTGGATCATCAAAATTTAAAATATGAATAAAAATAAAACTCAAATCAGAAACTGTGCTAGTTCAACTCTGAAAATGTACGTTTTAAATTATATATTTAACACATTAGTAAGAACTTTGAACAACAATATAAATCTAGATAAAATATAATGGGAATATTTTATTCTAACCACCCATTCATTAAAGCGCATTCGTAACAGCGTACAAATTGTTAGTTAAAATGAAAGATTTAATGTAGAAGACTAAATAAATAAAAAAGTGTTTCTTTTGTATAAAATAAATCGCTAAGGTGCATAAATTTCAGTCAAGGTGAATAAATAAGTGATTTTTAATTCACATTTTAAAGTTTCTACTCTACTGCTGTCCATGCAACGACTCTTCATCGTCTCTGATTTGTCAAACAACGACGGAATACATAGGAACAAGATTTTAACAGAAATCATATGAAAACATAAGTTTTCATCATTTTAATAACATTTTACTGCAACAACTGATAATAAAGTTCGA
>NW_008705330.1:5410139-5418264 GCF_000326865.2 Helobdella robusta | reverse complement strand
AAAATTCTTGATCCATAGAACCAAAAACATCAATGAAAAATCAATTTTAAAAAACCTTTAACTTTTTACCTTTGTTTAGAATATCGTCTAGTTTTTGATTATCGTCATAGCTTCCGTAGTTGAGTTATTACCAAATAAGAATTTCGCTTTAAAAACTAGCAACATAAGTTGGTAATGTTTGTTTCAGTTGCGTTGGGCTTTTTTAATACTAATTTCCTAAATTACAAGTCGCACTGTTATCCCTCACTCTGCTCTGCAATGGATATTCTGCTTCTTGTTCTCACTTCTTCTCAACTCGTGTTAAACACTCTTTGGCTAAATCCGCATTCGCTATTTCAAGCCCTTTTCTCTGGAACTCTCTACCTCCTTCTCAGACTACTTCTCCATCACTTACAAAGACCCATCTGTTTGCACAGTTTATTGAAGAGCGCTGTTGAACATTGCGAAATAGCGCTTTATAAACTAATTGATTGATTGATTGAATTGAACCATTTGGGTTAGATGTTTTTATTTGAATATAAACAGACGTAAGACAAAAAAATTTCAAACGTCGAATATGATAAATTTATGAGTTAAAAATAATAGAGCCATGATAATAACTCATCGCCAGAAATTTTATGGTTTCGTGAATTTGAAAACGCACGATTAAATTGAACCATTTGGGTTAGACGTTTCTATTTGAATTTAATGAGACAAACAGACGTCAGACAAAAAATTTCAAATAGTCGAATATGATAAATTTATGAGTTAAAAATGATAAAGCCATGATAATAACTCATCGCCAGAAATTTTATGGTCCCATGAATTTGAAAACACACGAATGAACCAAATTACGTATAAAAGAAGCGCACTGAAACATGCCTTCACCGTCTTTCATATTCACAGGTAAGTTGTTGGTTGACTACGCTTGACTAATGCACAGCATATTTATTCATTTCATGTTAAATATTGTTAATAACAATGATTAACATTGATTACCTCCAGTGTAACAAGATGCTAGCAGCGATAACTTTGATGTCCATCGGTGTCTTCAGCGCATCTGCTGATTTGCCTGGAGGAGGTAGGTTGCTGTTTCTTTCCATTCAAAATACATCATTGCAAATAACCATTCATTGTGGAGTTTTTATGGACTTTCAGATAAAAGCTGGAAAGTGACAGAGGAACATAATTACCCCGGCCTGAGCAACGTGTGGATCTACGACAGGGATTCCTGCTTGGTGACCTGCTACTACATGAAGGACTGTTACGTTGTTGACTATGACATCAACAGCAATCCTCCATGCTGGATTCAAACGAACAAATTCACCCCCGATAAATCTAACTTGAAGTCAATGGCTGGTGTGACAGATTATATTCTCCTTAATGGCGACGACAAAGGTAAGCAGTGTTCAGAGAATGCCGTTCCAAACAGTTGCTAAAATTTTTTAAATTTTTGTTTGTTCCTTTGTAATGTTTCAATAATTTTTTTTATAAATTTAGTTATTAGAGAGCCGTTATTCCTACACAGCAGAGTTTACAAACAATTTACATCCAAATGATATATAATAACAAAACTATAAAATTATATTAAAATAACATTAATTAATCTAACATGATAAATTATAATAATACATTTTTAACTTGCCATTATCCAGTTAAAGACAATAACTGCTGGGTAATAACTCCCAAAATGCATATTCCCGGCTTGAAGCAAGTCAACTACAATACCGTAGCCTCCTGCACGAATTATTGTTTGAAATTGAAAGATTGTTTCGTTGTGGATTTCGATACCATGTCCAAACCAAAGTGTTGGGTTCAAACCAGTTCGAAAATTATCCCTGATGTGAAAAATTTGAAAAGCAAGGGTAGTGTTACTAATTTCATGTTGAATCCAAAATGCAAGGCCTAAATATCGCCAGTTATTTTTTGATAAATTTGATTAATAAATTTAGAAATACAGAAATTGATAAATTTCAATTGATTTCGGTGATAAAATATATTGGTCATACACATTTTTACCGTTTGAATTAAAATTTTAAATAAAATTACAACTGCTTCTTTTTATAATTTTTTTTTAATGAATGGAAATCTAAGTTTGTATAACAATTCAACCGACGCCCATAACATGTGCACTATGAACTATAGCTAGATATCTATATGTTAACATTTTTTATAAGTTTTCTAGTCAAAAAAATAAATTAAATAAAGAAATACAGAAAAGAAATTGATAAAAAAAATTAATGTATATATGAATTCAAGTATGTGTGCATATTTGTATGTGCAGTTGGTGAAAGGGTCAAAGAGCAGAATTTATATCCAAAGTCAGTAAAACTTTTTAAATGTTTTCAACGTAAAAGACCGTTTTTGAGGAGAGAAAAAAATCAGCTCAATGTTGGTCACATTTGGCGAGACCTGCCTTTCTGTGCAAATATGTGTTTGTATTTAATTTAATTTAATTATAATATATTTCTAAATTGAAAACGATTGAGCTATGATAATAACTTGTCTTCAATAATTTCATAGTTCCGAAAACTTTTAAACGTACCACTGAACCAAATTACGCATCAAAGAAGTGCACTGAAACATGCCTTTATCGTCTTGCACATTCACAGGTAAGTTGTTGGTTGACAAACTTCTTAACCAGTGCTCAGTATATTTATTCATTTCTTGTTAATGGATTTTATTAGCAATGATTACCATTTATTAACTTTGGAAAGTATTGCACATTTCCTTGACTCCGAACAGATGACATTTGCTCGTCTTCTCAAATTGGAACCAATTAAAACCTCAACAAGATCCGTTTAGTGATGTCACAATCCGACTCGGAATGTTTAGCAGTCGGGGCGTGTGAAATTGCAATTAGTACATGCTGACGTTGATCAGGTTGGATCCTATCTTCTGGAAGAAAGCTAACGGTACAGATGAGGATGTTTTACTTGCTTTATGTAAAATATTAGCTCCGTCGAATCGGTTTCTTATCATTATCGCGAGTAGCAGCATGACACAGTTTACACCTCGTTAGATCTGTTTGCCGGTACGCCTCAAACAACGCTAAATTATCTTAAGCAATTGTCTCCGCCAAAATGATTTTCAATCGGAACTAATAATTTCAGCATGAAAATAACAATTTATTGAGTAATTGTTAGTTTATTAAACTGAAACAATTATAAACTGTTGAATGCTTAGAGTTTTTTGAAGTTAGTTTAGTCTACTACATAAAAAAGAAGTTCCTAGAACCAACTCTCTGAATAGTTAGCGTGTTTGCTATGGACCCGTCTGACTAGACAAAAAAAAACAGAACAAATTTGATTGGTTTTTTATTGCCGCTTCGTTGTTATTTTGTTTTCTATCGACCGTGAAAATAAAAAGTTGCCTGAAGAAACGAAAGAATCAATGTAGCCAGTGGCAGGGCAAAGAGGTCTTCTGTTGTAAGCAGCTTTTGTATTAGAAGTTTGACTATATTTTATATTAATAATTACTTTTTTCAGCTGCTGACTTGACTACCTGCTGGACAGTCACCCCGAAAAACCATCTGATTGGATTGGTACAGGCCCCTTACAACGATGTACCATCATGCACTGACTACTGCTTCAAACTCAAGGATTGCTATGCCGTTGATTTCGACACAAACACCAACCCGAAGTGCTGGGTCCAAACTTCTCCTTCGGTTGTTCCGGATGTCAGAAACTTGTTTCCAATGGAGACCGTGTCACCAACTACATTCTGAACAAGAGCTGCAAAAAATAATGAATGAAATTAATAATTTAATTAACTCTCTATCAATTGAATATTTAAGAACTACCTTAGAAATTAAACGGTTAACAGGTTTTCAATTAATTAATTAATTTATTAATTTTTTGAAAGTACAAATTAATAAAAACATTCTTTAAAACACTTAGTTGTAGTTTATTCTCAATTTCAAATTAGAAAATCAGTAAATAAATAAATAAATATCCCAAAAAGTATGAGCAAATAAATTTAATCGATACAAAGTTAATTGCAAAATCGCAACGCATTTTATCACCAGAAAATTTTTTAATTCACTTTCACTAAGCTATTATTAAATTTTTCAATTAGCATTGTTTACATCAAAACAAATGACATTGACATTGACATTGCAAGGGGCTGCTCGCCTTGCTACCCTTGCTTACTTGCCAGGGCCGTCCCAGCGAACCCATTTTAAGATGGAACATTTCCAAGCACTCCTTAATATAAAACAATTGAAAACAACATTAGTAAGAACTTTGAACAACAATATAAATCTAGATAAAATATAATGGGAATATTTTATTCTAACCACCCATTCATTAAAGCGCATTCGTAACAGCGTACAAATTGTTAGTTAAAATGAAAGATTTAATGTAGAAGACTAAATAAATAAAAAAGTGTTTCTTTTGTATAAAATAAATCGCTAAGGTGCATAAATTTCAGTCAAGGTGAATAAATAAGTGATTTTTAATTCACATTTTAAAGTTTCTACTCTACTGCTGTCCATGCAACGACTCTTCATCGTCTCTGATTTGTCAAACAACGACGGAATACATAGGAACAAGATTTTAACAGAAATCATATGAAAACATAAGTTTTCATCATTTTAATAACATTTTACTGCAACAACTGATAATAAAGTTCGATGACTGCTGGTTTTGAACTGACTCACTACCAACTAAGTATTTGTTTGGAGTAAAATTACAGTCAATGATTAATTTTTTTATTCAAGTAGATGAATAAAATATAAAATGTTACAAAGTTTCTTAAGGTAAGCAGTATAGTACATTGTTAATTTTTTTAAAATACAATTAGTTGATTATTTCAATTTTGCGGTAAAAACAAATAATAATTTTTTTACGAAAGTTTCTTAAATGTGTGGAATATTTTATTACCAAATACATTCAAATGCGACCAAGCGCAAAACAATGCGATGGATGGACATTTCTCCGCATGTTCCGATTTACTTATATCAATAGTTAAACCTTTGCCTTCATGCCACAAAGGCTGTACCATCCACAACACACGAGGCACATGCATATCATGTGTGCACGCGCAAGCACCGCATCATTTATACGCGGTCTTTTAGTTTCGGAAAGACAGTATTCAAACCGTGTTATCTCGTATTAGCAGCGTGAACATGGCACTTCTACTGACCGAGCTAACTCGGTGACAATTCAACTGAATGACGTTAAAATCTTTATTCTTGACGAGTATAATTAAAGAATAAAAAAAGCGTTTTATGTAAAATGGAACTCATTAATTAGCTCAACTATATTTTAAAAATGAGAAAATGTTTATGGTTTTTTGTAATAATTTTCATTTTTTTAATTTTCATTCACTCTCTATGATACACTTTTTGTACGGAAACCGCAATAACAAAAAAATTAAAATCGAATTTCTTTTTATTAACATATGTTTATATATGTAAGAAATGTGTTCATGGTGTCGTCTAAACGTGTGTTGTTGTTGTTAACATATGTTTATATAATATTGGATATTTTGTGTGAAAAAATGTCACCAATTCAACTATTCAAAAATTACCTCCAGAAACTGAAATCGGCAAAAAGTCCTTACCTTAGGCTTTTGAAAATCATCCACCCCCTGCAACCTTTCTGGATTTGCCACCGGAGATAGAATTTTAATTCATTTTTCACTTCATACAGCTCACGTATATTTTTGCTTCACCAAATACACTGCTTTAATTATCGTTAATGAAAAACGATATTTATGTCATTAACTAATATTTTATGGTGAGAAAATTAAATAAAAATTTCTCTACAGACAAGTAGATAAAAACTTAACAACCTTAACAACGTCGCATTTATAGTTGTTTTAATTAGTTTTTACTAAGAAATCCAGAATAAATTTTTATATAGGCTTTCTTAATGATCCAATTAAATTTAAAATTAACTTTAATCTAAATTTTACTTCCTGGTATAATTAGCTTAATCATTGATAAATGCGTTGCATCCTAACTAACATGATAAAACGCGTAGACTCTGTAGTATAATTAGCTTAATCATTGATAAATGCGTTGCATATCCTAACTAACATGATAAAACGCGTAGACTCTGTAGTATAAAAAGGACACTCCAAAGTTAAGACCTCGTTGTACTAAGTATCAACTTTTGAAAAGACAGGTTGGTAGTAAAAATTATTTTATCTTCGAACCGTTGTTTTGATATTTTCCATTTAGGGAAAATTTGATTTGAAAAAAATTATTTCAAAAAATTTCAGTCGTTAAAATGTGGTCTGAAATATTTCTGATGTGCGTTGGGGTTATCTGCGTGGCTTCTGAGAGTTGAGTTTACCTGGCGGAAGTAATGAATTCATTCAACTTTTTTGTTATGAAAAAAACTGAATCAGTTTAAACTTTCACACAATTAACATCTCTCTCTTTTTCTCTTTCTTTTCTCTCTCTTCCTCTCTCTCTCTCTCTCTCTCACACACACACATACACGTACCCAAATTTTCAGAAAAGGCATGGAATGTTTCATCAAATGCCTCTTTCCCGGGCTTGTATGAAATAGAAATAAATAATACTGAGTCTTGCCTGTCGTTCTGCTACTATAAGAAAGGTTGTTTCGTGGTCAACTTTGACGCCAGTGCCGTGCCTCCATGCTCGATTCAGGCCACAGACATCATCGTTGACTCTGCGCTGTTGAAATCAAAAGAAAACGTCACTAATTACATTCTTGTCAATGTTGACGCCAAACGTAAGAACAATTTCTTCAAACATTTTTTTGAAAATTTAGTTGAATAATACCTCCAAGTAATTTTTATTTTTCTTCAGCTACTGATAAATTTGTTGACACTAATGAAATGATACAATTTTTTTTCATAAATTGGACAATTTTCAATTTTTCAGTTTTGGATTTTCACTGATAGGATTGGAGCAGGCACCTTTCAACGATGTCCGATCGTGCACGGACCATTGCTTCCAAAGTAAAAATTGTTACGCCGTTGACTTTGACACCAAAACTACACCGAGCTGTTGGATCCAGACGGATCCTGCTATTGATGCCGACCCAAAAAAATTGTATCCAATGGAAACCAACACCAACTTCATTTGGAGTAAAGAATAAAGAATATTATTTTAAAGTCAATTCTTTCAGTAAATAAATTTACTGGTAATCCAACATGAGTTTTTCCCTTCTTCAAAGTGACACATATGTAATCTAAATCATTTATTGTGTTGTAAACATTGTCTACCTTATATACTTATTTCACTGTGAAGCAACTTATATTGATTATGAGAATTTGAGCTCAGAATTCAAGAATTCAAGATGGGTTTTGTTTTGTACAGATTTAGAATGATCGAATTCTCCCTTCTGACTACTGTTCTTTTAATAAATCCAAGTATTTGATTTATTGAATAAAATTTCTTAGATGCAAGATAAATAGGGCATAAAATAAAATTGATGTTAATTAAAACTAACCAAAACAATTAGAAGTCGGCTCTAAAACTCGTTTGTAAATTTGAAAGTCGGTTAAGCTTAAAATTTTTAATTTATTTTTACTCATCGACAATTTGCTCACATTTTTAAAACCACGAAAAATTTAAATATTTCATTAAAGTTTATACTGCATAAATATTTAAAATATTAATATTTAAAATATGAATAAAAATAAAACTCAAATCAGAAACTGTGCTAGTTCAACTCTGAAAATGTACGTTTTAAATTATATATTTAACACTGGCTGTGCTTTTCCATTAACGTTCATTAAATATTGTATCAAAACATAGCCTTTCTAAATTAATTTAAAAAATCTTTTTAATTCTCATCACTCAATTATGTACATCTACATATCAGATATATTAATTGAACCTAAACGCTCCGTTTTACGATCGTTTTCTTGTCATGGATGTATATAATGGATATGGCAAATCTCATATATATATATATATATATATATATATATATATATATATATATATATATATATATATATTCATACATCGGTTAAAATAAATTTTTGCTAAAATTCTTGATCCATAGAACCAAAAACATCAGTGAAAAATCAATTTTAAAAAACCTTTAACTTTTTACCTTTGTTTAGAATATCGTCTAGTTTTTGATTATCGTCATAGCTTCCGTAGTTGAGTTATTACCAAATAAGAATTTCGCTTTAAAAACTAGCAACATAAGTTGGT
>NW_008705330.1:5408192-5410089 GCF_000326865.2 Helobdella robusta | reverse complement strand
GTTAGCAGTCGGGGCGTGTGAAATTGCAATTAGTACATGCTGACGTTGATCAGGTTGGATCCTATCTTCTGGAAGAAAGCTAACGGTACAGATGAGGATGTTTTACTTGCTTTATGTAAAATATTAGCTCCGTCGAATCGGTTTCTTATCATTATCGCGAGTAGCAGCATGACACAGTTTACACCTCGTTAGATCTGTTTGCCGGTACGCCTCAAACAACGCTAAATTATCTTAAGCAATTGTCTCCGCCAAAATGATTTTCAATCGGAACTAATAATTTCAGCATGAAAATAACAATTTATTGAGTAATTGTTAGTTTATTAAACTGAAACAATTATAAACTGTTGAATGCTTAGAGTTTTTTGAAGTTAGTTTAGTCTACTACATAAAAAAGAAGTTCCTAGAACCAACTCTCTGAATAGTTAGCGTGTTTGCTATGGACCCGTCTGACTAGACAAAAAAAAACAGAACAAATTTGATTGGTTTTTTATTGCCGCTTCGTTGTTATTTTGTTTTCTATCGACCGTGAAAATAAAAAGTTGCCTGAAGAAACGAAAGAATCAATGTAGCCAGTGGCAGGGCAAAGAGGTCTTCTGTTGTAAGCAGCTTTTGTATTAGAAGTTTGACTATATTTTATATTAATAATTACTTTTTTCAGCTGCTGACTTGACTACCTGCTGGACAGTCACCCCGAAAAACCATCTGATTGGATTGGTACAGGCCCCTTACAACGATGTACCATCATGCACTGACTACTGCTTCAAACTCAAGGATTGCTATGCCGTTGATTTCGACACAAACACCAACCCGAAGTGCTGGGTCCAAACTTCTCCTTCGGTTGTTCCGGATGTCAGAAACTTGTTTCCAATGGAGACCGTGTCACCAACTACATTCTGAACAAGAGCTGCAAAAAATAATGAATGAAATTAATAATTTAATTAACTCTCTATCAATTGAATATTTAAGAACTACCTTAGAAATTAAACGGTTAACAGGTTTTCAATTAATTAATTAATTTATTAATTTTTTGAAAGTACAAATTAATAAAAACATTCTTTAAAACACTTAGTTGTAGTTTATTCTCAATTTCAAATTAGAAAATCAGTAAATAAATAAATAAATATCCCAAAAAGTATGAGCAAATAAATTTAATCGATACAAAGTTAATTGCAAAATCGCAACGCATTTTATCACCAGAAAATTTTTTAATTCACTTTCACTAAGCTATTATTAAATTTTTCAATTAGCATTGTTTACATCAAAACAAATGACATTGACATTGACATTGCAAGGGGCTGCTCGCCTTGCTACCCTTGCTTACTTGCCAGGGCCGTCCCAGCGAACCCATTTTAAGATGGAACATTTCCAAGCACTCCTTAATATAAAACAATTGAAAACAACATTAGTAAGAACTTTGAACAACAATATAAATCTAGATAAAATATAATGGGAATATTTTATTCTAACCACCCATTCATTAAAGCGCATTCGTAACAGCGTACAAATTGTTAGTTAAAATGAAAGATTTAATGTAGAAGACTAAATAAATAAAAAAGTGTTTCTTTTGTATAAAATAAATCGCTAAGGTGCATAAATTTCAGTCAAGGTGAATAAATAAGTGATTTTTAATTCACATTTTAAAGTTTCTACTCTACTGCTGTCCATGCAACGACTCTTCATCGTCTCTGATTTGTCAAACAACGACGGAATACATAGGAACAAGATTTTAACAGAAATCATATGAAAACATAAGTTTTCATCATTTTAATAACATTTTACTGCAACAACTGATAATAAAGTTCGATGACTGCTGGTTTTGAACTGACTCACTACCAACTAAGTATTTGTTTGGAGTAAAATTACAGTCAATGATTAATTTTTTTATTCAAGTAGATGA
>NW_008705330.1:5405930-5407988 GCF_000326865.2 Helobdella robusta | reverse complement strand
TGCGACCAAGCGCAAAACAATGCGATGGATGGACATTTCTCCGCATGTTCCGATTTACTTATATCAATAGTTAAACCTTGGCCTTCATGCCACAAAGGCTGTACCATCCACAACACACGAGGCACATGCATATCATGTGTGCACGCGCAAGCACCGCATCATTTATACGCGGTCTTTTAGTTTCGGAAAGACAGTATTCAAACCGTGTTATCTCGTATTAGCAGCGTGAACATGGCACTTCTACTGACCGAGCTAACTCGGTGACAATTCAACTGAATGACGTTAAAATCTTTATTCTTGACGAGTATAATTAAAGAATAAAAAAAGCGTTTTATGTAAAATGGAACTCATTAATTAGCTCAACTATATTTTAAAAATGAGAAAATGTTTATGGTTTTTTGTAATAATTTTCATTTTTTTAATTTTCATTCACTCTCTATGATACACTTTTTGTACGGAAACCGCAATAACAAAAAAATTAAAATCGAATTTCTTTTTATTAACATATGTTTATATATGTAAGAAATGTGTTCATGGTGTCGTCTAAACGTGTGTTGTTGTTGTTAACATATGTTTATATAATATTGGATATTTTGTGTGAAAAAATGTCACCAATTCAACTATTCAAAAATTACCTCCAGAAACTGAAATCGGCAAAAAAGTCCTTACCTTAGGCTTTTGAAAATCATCCACCCCCTGCAACCTTTCTGGATTTGCCACCGGAGATAGAATTTTAATTCATTTTTCACTTCATACAGCTCACGTATATTTTTGCTTCACCAAATACACTGCTTTAATTATCGTTAATGAAAAACGATATTTATGTCATTAACTAATATTTTATGGTGAGAAAATTAAATAAAAATTTCTCTACAGACAAGTAGATAAAAACTTAACAACCTTAACAACGTCGCATTTATAGTTGTTTTAATTAGTTTTTACTAAGAAATCCAGAATAAATTTTTATATAGGCTTTCTTAATGATCCAATTAAATTTAAAATTAACTTTAATCTAAATTTTACTTCCTGGTATAATTAGCTTAATCATTGATAAATGCGTTGCATCCTAACTAACATGATAAAACGCGTAGACTCTGTAGTATAATTAGCTTAATCATTGATAAATGCGTTGCATCCTAACTAACATGATAAAACGCGTAGACTCTGTAGTATAAAAAGGACACTCCAAAGTTAAGACCTCGTTGTACTAAGTATCAACTTTTGAAAAGACAGGTTGGTAGTAAAAATTATTTTATCTTCGAACCGTTGTTTTGATATTTTCCATTTAGGGAAAATTTGATTTGAAAAAAATTATTTCAAAAAATTTCAGTCGTTAAAATGTGGTCTGAAATATTTCTGATGTGCGTTGGGGTTATCTGCGTGGCTTCTGAGAGTTGAGTTTACCTGGCGGAAGTAATGAATTCATTCAACTTTTTTGTTATGAAAAAAACTGAATCAGTTTAAACTTTCACACAATTAACATCTCTCTCTTTTTCTCTTTCTTTTCTCTCTCTTCCTCTCTCTCTCTCTCTCTCTCACACACACACATACACGTACCCAAATTTTCAGAAAAGGCATGGAATGTTTCATCAAATGCCTCTTTCCCGGGCTTGTATGAAATAGAAATAAATAATACTGAGTCTTGCCTGTCGTTCTGCTACTATAAGAAAGGTTGTTTCGTGGTCAACTTTGACGCCAGTGCCGTGCCTCCATGCTCGATTCAGGCCACAGACATCATCGTTGACTCTGCGCTGTTGAAATCAAAAGAAAACGTCACTAATTACATTCTTGTCAATGTTGACGCCAAACGTAAGAACAATTTCTTCAAACATTTTTTTGAAAATTTAGTTGAATAATACCTCCAAGTAATTTTTATTTTTCTTCAGCTACTGATAAATTTGTTGACACTAATGAAATGATACAATTTTTTTTCATAAATTGGACAATTTTCAATTTTTCAGTTTTGGATTTTCACTGATAGGATTGGAGCAGGCACCTTTCAACGATGTCCGATCGTGCACGGACCATTGCTTCCAAAGTAAAAATTGTTACGCCGTT
>NW_008705330.1:5403478-5405156 GCF_000326865.2 Helobdella robusta | reverse complement strand
TGTCATGGATGTATATAATGGATATGGCAAATCTCATATATATATATATATATATATATATATATATATATATATATATATATATATATATATATATCATACATCGGTTAAAATAAATTTTTGCTAAAATTCTTGATCCATAGAACCAAAAACATCAATGAAAAATCAATTTTAAAAAACCTTTAACTTTTTACCTTTGTTTAGAATATCGTCTAGTTTTTGATTATCGTCATAGCTTCCGTAGTTGAGTTATTACCAAATAAGAATTTCGCTTTAAAAACTAGCAACATAAGTTGGTAATGTTTGTTTCAGTTGCGTTGGGCTTTTTTAATACTAATTTCCTAAATTACAAGTCGCACTGTTATCCCTCACTCTGCTCTGCAATGGATATTCTGCTTCTTGTTCTCACTTCTTCTCAACTCGTGTTAAACACTCTTTGGCTAAATCCGCATTCGCTATTTCAAGCCCTTTTCTCTGGAACTCTCTACCTCCTTCTCAGACTACTTCTCCATCACTTACAAAGACCCATCTGTTTGCACAGTTTATTGAAGAGCGCTGTTGAACATTGCGAAATAGCGCTTTATAAACTAATTGATTGATTGATTGAATTGAACCATTTGGGTTAGATGTTTTTATTTGAATATAAACAGACGTAAGACAAAAAAATTTCAAACGTCGAATATGATAAATTTATGAGTTAAAAATAATAGAGCCATGATAATAACTCATCGCCAGAAATTTTATGGTTTCGTGAATTTGAAAACGCACGATTAAATTGAACCATTTGGGTTAGACGTTTCTATTTGAATTTAATGAGACAAACAGACGTCAGACAAAAAATTTCAAATAGTCGAATATGATAAATTTATGAGTTAAAAATGATAAAGCCATGATAATAACTCATCGCCAGAAATTTTATGGTCCCATGAATTTGAAAACACACGAATGAACCAAATTACGTATAAAAGAAGCGCACTGAAACATGCCTTCACCGTCTTTCATATTCACAGGTAAGTTGTTGGTTGACTACGCTTGACTAATGCACAGCATATTTATTCATTTCATGTTAAATATTGTTAATAACAATGATTAACATTGATTACCTCCAGTGTAACAAGATGCTAGCAGCGATAACTTTGATGTCCATCGGTGTCTTCAGCGCATCTGCTGATTTGCCTGGAGGAGGTAGGTTGCTGTTTCTTTCCATTCAAAATACATCATTGCAAATAACCATTCATTGTGGAGTTTTTATGGACTTTCAGATAAAAGCTGGAAAGTGACAGAGGAACATAATTACCCCGGCCTGAGCAACGTGTGGATCTACGACAGGGATTCCTGCTTGGTGACCTGCTACTACATGAAGGACTGTTACGTTGTTGACTATGACATCAACAGCAATCCTCCATGCTGGATTCAAACGAACAAATTCACCCCCGATAAATCTAACTTGAAGTCAATGGCTGGTGTGACAGATTATATTCTCCTTAATGGCGACGACAAAGGTAAGCAGTGTTCAGAGAATGCCGTTCCAAACAGTTGCTAAAATTTTTTAAATTTTTGTTTGTTCCTTTGTAATGTTTCAATAATTTTTTTTATAAATTTAGTTATTAGAGAGCCGTTATTCCTACCAGCAGAGTTTACAAACAATTTACATCCAAATGATATTAATATCAAAACT
>NW_008705330.1:5402570-5403428 GCF_000326865.2 Helobdella robusta | reverse complement strand
CTCTTTCTTTTCTCTCTCTTCCTCTCTCTCTCTCTCTCTCTCACACACACACATACACGTACCCAAATTTTCAGAAAAGGCATGGAATGTTTCATCAAATGCCTCTTTCCCGGGCTTGTATGAAATAGAAATAAATAATACTGAGTCTTGCCTGTCGTTCTGCTACTATAAGAAAGGTTGTTTCGTGGTCAACTTTGACGCCAGTGCCGTGCCTCCATGCTCGATTCAGGCCACAGACATCATCGTTGACTCTGCGCTGTTGAAATCAAAAGAAAACGTCACTAATTACATTCTTGTCAATGTTGACGCCAAACGTAAGAACAATTTCTTCAAACATTTTTTTGAAAATTTAGTTGAATAATACCTCCAAGTAATTTTTATTTTTCTTCAGCTACTGATAAATTTGTTGACACTAATGAAATGATACAATTTTTTTTCATAAATTGGACAATTTTC
The DNA here is from genome assembly GCF_000326865.2 of Helobdella robusta. Lineage (NCBI taxonomy): Eukaryota > Metazoa > Annelida > Clitellata > Rhynchobdellida > Glossiphoniidae > Helobdella > Helobdella robusta. The sequence goes on along the minus strand of NW_008705330.1, from coordinate 5,402,972 downwards.
AATTTTTCAGTTTTGGATTTTCACTGATAGGATTGGAGCAGGCACCTTTCAACGATGTCCGATCGTGCACGGACCATTGCTTCCAAAGTAAAAATTGTTACGCCGTTGATTTTGACACCAAAACTACACCGAGCTGTTGGATCCAGACGGATCCTGCTATTGATGCCGACCCAAAAAAATTGTATCCAATGGAAACCAACACCAACTTCATTTGGAGTAAAGAATAAAGAATATTATTTTAAAGTCAATTCTTTCAGTAAATAAATTTACTGGTAATCCAACATGAGTTTTTCCCTTCTTCAAAGTGACACATATGTAATCTAAATCATTTATTGTGTTGTAAACATTGTCTACCTTATATACTTATTTCACTGTGAAGCAACTTATATTGATTATGAGAAT
>NW_008705330.1:5401203-5402184 GCF_000326865.2 Helobdella robusta | reverse complement strand
TAATGTTTGTTTCAGTTGCGTTGGGCTTTTTTAATACTAATTTCCTAAATTACAAGTCGCACTGTTATCCCTCACTCTGCTCTGCAATGGATATTCTGCTTCTTGTTCTCACTTCTTCTCAACTCGTGTTAAACACTCTTTGGCTAAATCCGCATTCGCTATTTCAAGCCCTTTTCTCTGGAACTCTCTACCTCCTTCTCAGACTACTTCTCCATCACTTACAAAGACCCATCTGTTTGCACAGTTTATTGAAGAGCGCTGTTGAACATTGCGAAATAGCGCTTTATAAACTAATTGATTGATTGATTGAATTGAACCATTTGGGTTAGATGTTTTTATTTGAATATAAACAGACGTAAGACAAAAAAATTTCAAACGTCGAATATGATAAATTTATGAGTTAAAAATAATAGAGCCATGATAATAACTCATCGCCAGAAATTTTATGGTTTCGTGAATTTGAAAACGCACGATTAAATTGAACCATTTGGGTTAGACGTTTCTATTTGAATTTAATGAGACAAACAGACGTCAGACAAAAAATTTCAAATAGTCGAATATGATAAATTTATGAGTTAAAAATGATAAAGCCATGATAATAACTCATCGCCAGAAATTTTATGGTCCCATGAATTTGAAAACACACGAATGAACCAAATTACGTATAAAAGAAGCGCACTGAAACATGCCTTCACCGTCTTGCATATTCACAGGCAAGTTGTTGGTTGACTAGGCTTGACTAATGCACAGCATATTTATTCATTTCATGTTAAATATTGTTAATAACAATGATTAACATTGATTACCTCCAGTGTAACAAGATGCTAGCAGCGATAACTTTGATGTCCATCGGTGTCTTCAGCGCATCTGCTGATTTGCCTGGAGGAGGTAGGTTGCTGTTGTTTCCATTCAAAATACATCATTGCAAATAACCATTCATTGTCGAATTTTTATGGACTTTCAGATTTTAGCTGGAAAGTG
>NW_008705330.1:5399066-5400552 GCF_000326865.2 Helobdella robusta | reverse complement strand
TTTTTATAAGTTTTCTAGTCAAAAAAATAAATTAAATAAAGAAATACAGAAAAGAAATTGATAAAAAAAATTAATGTATATATGAATTCAAGTATGTGTGCATATTTATATGTGCAGTTGGTGAAAGGGTCAAAGAGCAGAATTTATATCCAAAGTCAGTAAAACTTTTTAAATGTTTTCAACGTAAAAGACCGTTTTTGAGGTGAGATAAAAATCAGCTCAATGTTGGTCACATTTGGCTAAACCTGCCTTTCAGTGCAAATATGTGTTTGTATTTAATTTAATTTAATTATAATATATTTCTAAATTGAAAACGATTGAGCTATGATAATAACTCGTCTTGAATAATTTCATAGTTCCGAAAACTTTTAAACGTACCACTGAACCAAATTACGCATCAAAGAAGCGCACTGAAACATGCCTTTATCGTCTTGCACATTCACAGGTAAGTTGTTGGTTGACAACTTCTTAACCAGTGCTCAGTATATTTATTCATTTCTTGTTAATGGATTTCATTAGCAATGAATACCATTTATTAACTTTGGAAAGTATTGCACATTTCCCTGACACCGAACAGATGACATTTGCTCGTCTTCTCAAATTGGAACCAATTAAAACCTCAACAAGATCCGTTTAGTGATGTCACAATCCGACTCGGAATGTTTAGCAGTCGGGGCGTGTGAAATTGCAATTAGTACATGCTGACGTTGATCAGGTTGGATCCTACCTTCTGGAAGAAAGCTAACGGTACAGATGAGGATGTTTTACTTGCTTTATGTAAAATATTAGCTCCGTCGAATCGGTTTCTTATCATTATCGCGAGTAGCAGCATGACAGTTTACACCTCGTTAGATCTGTTTGCCGGTACGCCTCACACAATGCTAAATTATCTTAAGCAATTGTCTCTGCCAAAATGTTTTTCAATCGGAACTAATAATTTCAGCATGAAAATAACAATTTATTGAGTAATTGTTAGTTTATTAAACTGAAACAATTATAAACTGTTGAATGATAAAATTTTAGAATTGATTATATCCATGGTTGAAAATAAAAACCAATTCAAACAAAAGTATCAATGTCTTGAAGCGTTATAAAATCGTTTTTTTAAAACGTAAGTTTTTGAAATATCATTAGCATACAAAAAATTTCATTAGCATAGCAGCAAAAATCATCATATCTAAAATGACAAATGACATTGACATTGACATTGCAAGGGGCTGCTCGCCTTGCTACCCTTGCTTACTTGCCAGGGCCGTCCCAGCGAACCCATTTTAAGATGGAACATTTCCAAGCACTCCTTAATATAAAACAATTGAAAACAACATTAGTAAGAACTTTGAACAACAATATAAATCTAGATAAAATATAATGGGAATATTTTATTCTAACCACCCATTCATTAAAGCGCATTCGTAACAGCGTACAAATTGTTAGTTAAAATGAAAGATTTAATGTAGAAGACTAAATAAATAAAAAAGTGTTTCTT
>NW_008705330.1:5397997-5399016 GCF_000326865.2 Helobdella robusta | reverse complement strand
ACTCAGGATTGCTATGCCGTTGATTTCGACACAAACACCAACCCGAAGTGCTGGGTCCAAACTTCTCCTTCGGTTGTTCCGGATGTCAGAAACTTGTTTCCAATGGAGACCGTGTCACCAACTACATTCTGAACAAGAGCTGCAAAAAATAATGAATGAAATTAATAATTTAATTAACTCTCTATCAATTGAATATTTAAGAACTACCTTAGAAATTAAACGGTTAACAGGTTTTCAATTAATTAATTAATTTATTAATTTTTTGAAAGTACAAATTAATAAAAACATTCTTTAAAACACTTAGTTGTAGTTTATTCTCAATTTCAAATTAGAAAATCAGTAAATAAATAAATAAATATCCCAAAAAGTATGAGCAAATAAATTTAATCGATACAAAGTTAATTGCAAAATCGCAACGCATTTTATCACCAGAAAATTTTTTAATTCACTTTCACTAAGCTATTATTAAATTTTTCAATTAGCATTGTTTACATCAAAACAAATGACATTGACATTGACATTGCAAGGGGCTGCTCGCCTTGCTACCCTTGCTTACTTGCCAGGGCCGTCCCAGCGAACCCATTTTAAGATGGAACATTTCCAAGCACTCCTTAATATAAAACAATTGAAAACAACATTAGTAAGAACTTTGAACAACAATATAAATCTAGATAAAATATAATGGGAATATTTTATTCTAACCACCCATTCATTAAAGCGCATTCGTAACAGCGTACAAATTGTTAGTTAAAATGAAAGATTTAATGTAGAAGACTAAATAAATAAAAAAGTGTTTCTTTTGTATAAAATAAATCGCTAAGGTGCATAAATTTCAGTCAAGGTGAATAAATAAGTGATTTTTAATTCACATTTTAAAGTTTCTACTCTACTGCTGTCCATGCAACGACTCTTCATCGTCTCTGATTTGTCAAACAACGACGGAATACATAGGAACAAGATTTTAACAGAAATCATATGAAAACATAAGTTTTCATCATTTTAATAACATTTTACTGCAA
>NW_008705330.1:5376709-5396919 GCF_000326865.2 Helobdella robusta | reverse complement strand
ATATTTTATGGTGAGAAAATTAAATAAAAATTTCTCTACAGACAAGTAGATAAAAACTTAACAACCTTAACAACGTCGCATTTATAGTTGTTTTAATTAGTTTTTACTAAGAAATCCAGAATAAATTTTTATATAGGCTTTCTTAATGATCCAATTAAATTTAAAATTAACTTTAATCTAAATTTTACTTCCTGGTATAATTAGCTTAATCATTGATAAATGCGTTGCATCCTAACTAACATGATAAAACGCGTAGACTCTGTAGTATAATTAGCTTAATCATTGATAAATGCGTTGCATCCTAACTAACATGATAAAACGCGTAGACTCTGTAGTATAAAAAGGACACTCCAAAGTTAAGACCTCGTTGTACTAAGTATCAACTTTTGAAAAGACAGGTTGGTAGTAAAAATTATTTTATCTTCGAACCGTTGTTTTGATATTTTCCATTTAGGGAAAATTTGATTTGAAAAAAATTATTTCAAAAAATTTCAGTCGTTAAAATGTGGTCTGAAATATTTCTGATGTGCGTTGGGGTTATCTGCGTGGCTTCTGAGAGTTGAGTTTACCTGGCGGAAGTAATGAATTCATTCAACTTTTTTGTTATGAAAAAAACTGAATCAGTTTAAACTTTCACACAATTAACATCTCTCTCTTTTTCTCTTTCTTTTCTCTCTCTTCCTCTCTCTCTCTCTCTCTCTCACACACACACATACACGTACCCAAATTTTCAGAAAAGGCATGGAATGTTTCATCAAATGCCTCTTTCCCGGGCTTGTATGAAATAGAAATAAATAATACTGAGTCTTGCCTGTCGTTCTGCTACTATAAGAAAGGTTGTTTCGTGGTCAACTTTGACGCCAGTGCCGTGCCTCCATGCTCGATTCAGGCCACAGACATCATCGTTGACTCTGCGCTGTTGAAATCAAAAGAAAACGTCACTAATTACATTCTTGTCAATGTTGACGCCAAACGTAAGAACAATTTCTTCAAACATTTTTTTGAAAATTTAGTTGAATAATACCTCCAAGTAATTTTTATTTTTCTTCAGCTACTGATAAATTTGTTGACACTAATGAAATGATACAATTTTTTTTCATAAATTGGACAATTTTCAATTTTTCAGTTTTGGATTTTCACTGATAGGATTGGAGCAGGCACCTTTCAACGATGTCCGATCGTGCACGGACCATTGCTTCCAAAGTAAAAATTGTTACGCCGTTGATTTTGACACCAAAACTACACCGAGCTGTTGGATCCAGACGGATCCTGCTATTGATGCCGACCCAAAAAAATTGTATCCAATGGAAACCAACACCAACTTCATTTGGAGTAAAGAATAAAGAATATTATTTTAAAGTCAATTCTTTCAGTAAATAAATTTACTGGTAATCCAACATGAGTTTTTCCCTTCTTCAAAGTGACACATATGTAATCTAAATCATTTATTGTGTTGTAAACATTGTCTACCTTATATACTTATTTCACTGTGAAGCAACTTATATTGATTATGAGAATTTGAGCTCAGAATTCAAGAATTCAAGATGGGTTTTGTTTTGTACAGATTTAGAATGATCGAATTCTCCCTTCTGACTACTGTTCTTTTAATAAATCCAAGTATTTGATTTATTGAATAAAATTTCTTAGATGCAAGATAAATAGGGCATAAAATAAAATTGATGTTAATTAAAACTAACCAAAACAATTAGAAGTCGGCTCTAAAACTCGTTTGTAAATTTGAAAGTCGGTTAAGCTTAAAATTTTTAATTTATTTTTACTCATCGACAATTTGCTCACATTTTTAAAACCACGAAAAATTTAAATATTTCATTAAAGTTTATACTGCATAAATATTTAAAATATTAATATTTAAAATATGAATAAAAATAAAACTCAAATCAGAAACTGTGCTAGTTCAACTCTGAAAATGTACGTTTTAAATTATATATTTAACACTGGCTGTGCTTTTCCATTAACGTTCATTAAATATTGTATCAAAACATAGCCTTTCTAAATTAATTTAAAAAATCTTTTTAATTCTCATCACTCAATTATGTACATCTACATATCAGATATATTAATTGAACCTAAACGCTCCGTTTTACGATCGTTTTCTTGTCATGGATGTATATAATGGATATGGCAAATCTCATATATATATATATATATATATATATATATATATATATATATATATATATATATATATATATCATACATCGGTTAAAATAAATTTTTGCTAAAATTCTTGATCCATAGAACCAAAAACATCAATGAAAAATCAATTTTAAAAAACCTTTAACTTTTTACCTTTGTTTAGAATATCGTCTAGTTTTTGATTATCGTCATAGCTTCCGTAGTTGAGTTATTACCAAATAAGAATTTCGCTTTAAAAACTAGCAACATAAGTTGGTAATGTTTGTTTCAGTTGCGTTGGGCTTTTTTAATACTAATTTCCTAAATTACAAGTCGCACTGTTATCCCTCACTCTGCTCTGCAATGGATATTCTGCTTCTTGTTCTCACTTCTTCTCAACTCGTGTTAAACACTCTTTGGCTAAATCCGCATTCGCTATTTCAAGCCCTTTTCTCTGGAACTCTCTACCTCCTTCTCAGACTACTTCTCCATCACTTACAAAGACCCATCTGTTTGCACAGTTTATTGAAGAGCGCTGTTGAACATTGCGAAATAGCGCTTTATAAACTAATTGATTGATTGATTGAATTGAACCATTTGGGTTAGATGTTTTTATTTGAATATAAACAGACGTAAGACAAAAAAATTTCAAACGTCGAATATGATAAATTTATGAGTTAAAAATAATAGAGCCATGATAATAACTCATCGCCAGAAATTTTATGGTTTCGTGAATTTGAAAACGCACGATTAAATTGAACCATTTGGGTTAGACGTTTCTATTTGAATTTAATGAGACAAACAGACGTCAGACAAAAAATTTCAAATAGTCGAATATGATAAATTTATGAGTTAAAAATGATAAAGCCATGATAATAACTCATCGCCAGAAATTTTATGGTCCCATGAATTTGAAAACACACGAATGAACCAAATTACGTATAAAAGAAGCGCACTGAAACATGCCTTCACCGTCTTGCATATTCACAGGCAAGTTGTTGGTTGACTAGGCTTGACTAATGCACAGCATATTTATTCATTTCATGTTAAATATTGTTAATAACAATGATTAACATTGATTACCTCCAGTGTAACAAGATGCTAGCAGCGATAACTTTGATGTCCATCGGTGTCTTCAGCGCATCTGCTGATTTGCCTGGAGGAGGTAGGTTGCTGTTGTTTCCATTCAAAATACATCATTGCAAATAACCATTCATTGTCGAATTTTTATGGACTTTCAGATTTTAGCTGGAAAGTGACAGAGGGACATAGTTACCCCGGCCTGAGCGGCGTGTGGATCTACGACAGGTATTCCTGCTTGGTGACCTGCTACTACATGAAGGACTGTTACGTTGTTGACTATGACATCTTCAGCAACCCTCCATGCTGGATTCAAACGAACAAATTCACCCCCAATAAATCTTACTTGGTGTCAGTGCCTGATGTGACAGATTATATTCTTCTGAATGTCGGCGACAAAAGTAAGCAGTGTTCAGAGAATGCCGTTCCAAACAGTTGCTAAAATTTTTTAATTTTTTATTCCTACACAGCAGAATTTACAAACAATTTACATCCAAATGATATATAATAACAAAACTATAATATTATATTAAAATAACATTAATTAATCTAACATGATAAATTATAATAATACATTTTTAACTTGCCATTATCCAGTTAAAGACAATAACTGCTGGGTAATAACTCCCAAAATGCATATTCCCGGCTTGAAGCAAGTCGAGTACAATACCGTAGCCTCCTGCACGGATTATTGTTTGAAATTGAAAGATTGTTTCGTTGTGGATTTCGATACCATGTCCAAACCAAAGTGTTGGGTTCAAACCAGTTCGAAAATTATCCCTGATGTGAAAAATTTGAAAAGCATGGATAGTGCTACCAATTTCATGTTGAATCCAAAATGCAAGGCCTAAATATCGCGAGTTATTTTTTGATAAATTTGATTAATAAATTTAGAAATACAGAAATTGATAAATTTCAATTGATTTCGGTGATAAAATATATTGGTCATACACATTTTTACCGTTTGAATTAAAATTTTAAATAAAATTACAACTGCTTCTTTTTATAAATTTTTTTTAATGAATGGAAATCTAAGTTTGTACAACAATTCAACCGACGCCCATAACATGTGCACTATGAACTATAGCTAGATATCTATATGTTAACATTTTTTATAAGTTTTCTAGTCAAAAAAATAAATTAAATAAAGAAATACAGAAAAGAAATTGATAAAAAAAATTAATGTATATATGAATTCAAGTATGTGTGCATATTTATATGTGCAGTTGGTGAAAGGGTCAAAGAGCAGAATTTATATCCAAAGTCAGTAAAACTTTTTAAATGTTTTCAACGTAAAAGACCGTTTTTGAGGTGAGATAAAAATCAGCTCAATGTTGGTCACATTTGGCTAAACCTGCCTTTCAGTGCAAATATGTGTTTGTATTTAATTTAATTTAATTATAATATATTTCTAAATTGAAAACGATTGAGCTATGATAATAACTCGTCTTGAATAATTTCATAGTTCCGAAAACTTTTAAACGTACCACTGAACCAAATTACGCATCAAAGAAGCGCACTGAAACATGCCTTTATCGTCTTGCACATTCACAGGTAAGTTGTTGGTTGACAACTTCTTAACCAGTGCTCAGTATATTTATTCATTTCTTGTTAATGGATTTCATTAGCAATGAATACCATTTATTAACTTTGGAAAGTATTGCACATTTCCCTGACACCGAACAGATGACATTTGCTCGTCTTCTCAAATTGGAACCAATTAAAACCTCAACAAGATCCGTTTAGTGATGTCACAATCCGACTCGGAATGTTTAGCAGTCGGGGCGTGTGAAATTGCAATTAGTACATGCTGACGTTGATCAGGTTGGATCCTACCTTCTGGAAGAAAGCTAACGGTACAGATGAGGATGTTTTACTTGCTTTATGTAAAATATTAGCTCCGTCGAATCGGTTTCTTATCATTATCGCGAGTAGCAGCATGACAGTTTACACCTCGTTAGATCTGTTTGCCGGTACGCCTCACACAATGCTAAATTATCTTAAGCAATTGTCTCTGCCAAAATGTTTTTCAATCGGAACTAATAATTTCAGCATGAAAATAACAATTTATTGAGTAATTGTTAGTTTATTAAACTGAAACAATTATAAACTGTTGAATGATAAAATTTTAGAATTGATTATATCCATGGTTGAAAATAAAAACCAATTCAAACAAAAGTATCAATGTCTTGAAGCGTTATAAAATCGTTTTTTTAAAACGTAAGTTTTTGAAATATCATTAGCATACAAAAAATTTCATTAGCATAGCAGCAAAAATCATCATATCTAAAAAATATGATAATAATCTCGAGAATTATTGATCCTTTTTTAAGCCTCGATCGTATCGGGATGAACTTTGACCTCGGACACGTAGGCCAAGTCCAGAACGTGAGGTGGATACACCGGGTTAGCCTTTTAATTTAATTTTTATTTTATTATTTAAATTTTTTTTATTTCTTAAATTAAAACGTTTAATTTTAAATTGCCTTCAATTTATGTATTTCAAATTAAACATGTGTCATTTTGTGATAATATTCATTAACATTTCACATGAATTAGATTCAGTTAAAAGTCTAACTCCTGAATTCGGAACGTAAGAACTGTACAGGCCAGAGTTAAAATCCTTTCGATGTAATAAAAAGAAAATACAATAAAATAAATGTTCACTGACACACACACAAGACACAGAGACTCATACACAAACTAACACCACACACACGCACACACACATACACGCTCACACACACATTCACACATTCAAAAATAAATTTTCAGCCAACCGAAATAAACGCAAGAGACGGATTTGTGTAAACGGGTGGCTGTTCCACATTTGTAACTTTCTTCTGCGGAAATGATTTTGAATCAGTTTTATCTTTCATTTATTTTACTAACTTTAATTGAAAGTCTGAAAACGATAAAACCAGTTCTAACTAAAATAGTTAACTAAAACTAGATTGTATTTTGACGATGCTTCGTCATCTCTGTTTTCCGTCTAATTAGTCCCACAATTTTTTTCAAAAACATCATATCCATATCATTCAAAAACATTTTTTATTTCACCATTTTAAAAGTCATTTCGAAATAACAACCTTAATGCAGCACAAGAAGATGAGCAGAGAGGCCATGATGACGAGTATAACAACACCAACCGGTATCAAGATGGAGAGAAGAATGAGATAGAGGTAGGAGGAATTTGGTTTGGACTCTGTATATAAAACTCCATCATAAGAATCAGTAGTTGTTGTCGGAAACATTGAAGTCCAGTCAAATATACCCGGGGTGAACCATCCTGGTGTTAAATACCAATAAGAAGTGGTCGTGGTGGTGTGGCTTGGAGCTGTTGGCTGACCTGAGGCTGTTGCCTGGCTGTCTGTGAAGTAGGCGTCATAATTTTGGCCTTTGTATGTTATGTGAAAGTTTCTCCTCTGTTTGATCGACTATCAAAATAGAAAGTTTTGTTGAAAAAATTATTGAGTTTTATAATTTTTTCAAGTTCTCTTGTATTTCGTTAAGTCAAGATGTTAAAGTTAAAAATACTCTTTGAAAAGTTTGTTTTAACTTACTTTTCACTAAACTTTAAATGAAAATTTGTTAAAAAAATTTAAAAAAACATTTATTTGATACAAATAAGAGAGTTGGAAATTAGAACTATCATTTCCATGTCAAATCAAACGATTAGTTTTTTCCACAAATTTTACACATTCACATATAATCAATCAGTAACTGTTGTAATAATTTTAAACCAAATGAACATTTAACTTCAACCAACAAACCTCTAAATTATTTTTAACCATAGCCTCTTCATATTTATTTTCCGTGCGCACATCAAAATCCACCAAAATGTTTTCATATATCTTTTGTGATTAATTAATACAATCAATGGCTTATATTAAACTATTCTTTAAAAGACAGTAAAAGAAAAGTGAATTATTAGATAAAATTTGCTTCAATTAATAAAATTTAATAAAATATATGTTACAACTGTACCATACATAACATTTCATTTCATTTATGTAAAATAAAAATAATATTTTAGTCTCCCCCGGGTCGAAAAAATTTGCAATTTTTATACATATGCGACCTTTTAAAGGCAAAATATCTCTCAGTGTGGCCCTCACAGCAAAAAGTTTGCCCACCCTCGTTCTAAAAAAATGTGTTGACTAAAAACGATCCCGTACAAATACTGACAAGGGACAAAACGATAATGAACTGAACATACACTTTTTATGATGACGTCAAACTCCTTGACTTTCAACATGTCTGCTATCTGTCTACTGAATTGTCTTTATTGTGAATAAAAAAATAATTTATATCTGTTCATAATGTTTTTTTTTAAATTTTGTTATAAATATATCAATTAGAATTAGCTTTCAAATTGAAACAAAGAACATTACAACAACAGCATACAACAACAAGCAAATCAAGTGCAATCAACATAACAACAAACAGATAAACATACGAACAGATAAACAAACAAACAGATGAATAAATAAACAGATACACAAACAAGAACAAACGAAAGGATGAACAAAAAACAGATGAACAAACAAGAACAAACGAACAGATGAACAAACAAACGAACAGATGAACAAACGAACAGATGAACAAACAAAAACAAATGAACAGATGAGCAAACAAGAACGGATGAACAAACAAACAAGTTACACTCAAGTACTTACAGGTTAAACAATGCGGTCTCCAACGGATTAATGATGCTGAAATCAGCCATAATTTTCAGAACCGAGTGTACCATGATGTAATCTTCAAGAGGTGTGTTAATAAAATTTGTTTAAATTTACTATTTTATAAAAAAAACAACTTATAATATAATATAAAAAATTAATTAAATAACTAATGTAATAACTGAATTATGTAATTAAAAAGTTTATTACGATATATTAAAATCAATTATTTCTAGAAATGAAATATCTTAAAAATGATGTATGGGTAACATTCTTGTATGATCAAACTTTTGTCAGAAATAAGAGGAGAAACAACTGCATACAAAAGCCCATGAAAATACAAAGAAATACATATCACATATCTACTAAATGTATGATCATTTAACTATATAAACCTTTTACATTTGTATATTTTTTGTTGAAAAGATGAATGAATACAAATAAACAAAAAACTTTGAACTTAAATGACAAAACCAAATTGAAAAAATAAACTAATAAACTTATGACATATGTTCAATCAAATTCCAATTACGTAAGAATGAAAATTTCGAGATTTAGATTTGTACACGAATCAACCAAAATGACCACAGCCACCACAAACCATTGCAAGTGACTTGAGGTTTTGGGCTCTTCTGAAACGTGCCATCACTGGACATTATGAAAATATCTATTATAGAGCAGAAGGCATTCGGGCCACACTGTTTTTCCTAGGTACGGATTATAAATTTATAAATTTAATCATTATTAGTAAATTTAATCATAAGTATTGAAATCTCAAAATAACAATATAAACAATTAGTCACATACACACACGCACGCACACAACACACACACACAAACGAACATCACAAGGATCGAAACAAGAACAAAGTTGGCAGTTGTTTGAATCTGTGTGGTGACCGTAGTCGCATTCCTGGTTGCAATCCATCGCCGGACAGACTGGATTAGCAGAAAACAATTTGTCAATTTTCAATTAGTATTATTATACCACTATTATTAATAAATTATCAACAAAATTATTAAAAAAACGAAATAAAATTAGTTAAACAAGTTAATTAATTAGAAAAATTAATTAATTAATTAATTAATGATCAAGAAAAACAAAAAATAGAAATCCCCTAACGATCGTAGCATTTTGGTTTGGTTGTGTTGAAGCATATATCAAGGATGCATGTTGTCTCGGCGGTCATCTTACATTTCTTTGAACCACAGTCTTCGTACTTGTGGTGGGAATGATGATGAGGAGGAAGAAGATGAGGATGAGTATGATGAAGAAAAGAAGGAAGATGATGATGAAGATAATGATGGTGGCTATGGTGATTTTTAGAGAAAATGAAGATGATGACTATAACGATGATTTTGTAGAGTGTGGTGTTGATTATTATGATACTGGTGATGGCTATGAGGATGACGATTATGATGATGATGGTGATGGTTGAGCTGGCATTGATGATGATATTGGTGATAATAACTTAATATAATATTGATATAATAATAATATTAATATAATAATATAATAATGACTTAAATGATGATAACGATGAAGACGACTGTTGTGGTGAGAGCAATTTAAATGAACATAATGACGATTACAACAACATTACTCATCATTACAACAACGATATATACTTGAAAAAAATAATCATCATAACGAAAATAATTATCATAACAATGAACTGGACAACGATAACAATGACGGTAAATGATGGTGAAAAATGATGATGATAGAAGATGATGATGAATTTGTGGTGATGATAAATTCAGATAAACACGTACTAAGCATAGATCATCGCATTTACACTGGCTGCAATCATATTGGTTGGACATACTGGGTTCGGAGAAAGTTGGACGCACGCATTTTACCAGACAGTAGGAACTTAAACATAGTGCACTCATTGGGTTGGCTGTATTGGTGAGTGAAATGATAATGATGACGTCGATGATGAATTTATTGATAATGAATAATGATAATCATGGATGATAAATAGTGATGAGGATGATGATTAGACTATTATAAAGTATGATTGCGTGCATTTGTTTATTGTATTGTATCCTTTGCATTGTATTGTATTGAACTGTACTGTTTTGTATTGTATTGCATTGTTTTGTATTCTATTGTATATGTTTTAGATGTATTATTGTAACTATTATTTTGAAAATCACCACAATATAATTAATTGTTATTTTGTTATTGTTATTATTATTATAACTAACATTATTATTTTTTATTTTTATTATGCGAAAAAAGAAAACCAAACAGAATGGGCGTACGTATGTTAACGCAGGAGCCAGCCCGACAGACCTGATTGCCGTTGCACTTGTTCTGTTCAAAATCATCACCACAATCATATTATCATCATCATCGTCAGTGAGGGGGGTAAAGGGGTTTCCATGCCCATCTCCCAGATATTGTATTAACAACTATTAACAACAAATAACAACAACTGACAACAACTATTTTGTTGCAATGTGTTAGAAAATTTACTGAACATGTACTGTCTTGATTGTTTGTTTTACATTAAAACACCGTAAAAATATAAGGAAACTGACCCAAAATTATGCTATAAGCAAAGGAAAAGGGTTTTTAACTATTCAAATTTGCTCCACTTTTGCCCATCCAATCAAAATTAACTGAATCCCAAAATTAACTGCATTCTTATCATAAATGATATCACATCTGACATCATTGTTATTGTTTTAACGGCATTTTTATCATTGCGTTCATGGTTATCGCAATTACAGTTGCTATCATAATTATCACTACTGTTATAATTATCACTACATTATCGTCGTTGAAGTCTCATTATTTTTTCTATAATCATTACAATCATCTTTAACTTTATCACAGCACCTTCATCACAATCATCATTGTCGTAACGTCATAATCTTAATCATAACTATCACAGCACCACCACCATCATCATCATCATCATCATCATTATCACAACACCATCATCACAATTATCATGCTGAACATCACCACAAACCTGGCACGGATCATCACATTGACACAAATCACAACCCTTGTCGTCCTTTAAAAATCCGAATGGGCATATGAGGTCACAGTTTTTGCTACTGCAGTCTTCAGTGTGAATGAGAGGGTATAAAATATAAATGGATACGAAATGGGATGCAATTTAACATTATCGCTAAAGCTGTTTAGAAATATTATTTCCTAACGAAAACACATTCAATGATCGTTGAACGTTTTAATGCCATGTATTGTATTATTGTATTGTTTTGTATTGAATTGTCTTGTATTGTACTGTATTGTATTGTATCGAATTGTGTTGTATTCCATCGAATTGTATTGTATTATGCTGCATTACATTGCACTGTATTGTATTGTATTGCAATGCAAACCTAGTTTTTTAACACAGACGGGTCGATATTTTAGCAGGTTGTCTGTCTCACTGGGTATGACGACTGTAGTACAAACCTTGCCAGAGTCGCATGTCACGCTCTGAAAATTATTCCCACTTGATTAATTTTAATTAGTATTATTACGATCATTATCATCATAATCACAACGATCGTCCTCACCATCATCAGCAGCAGCAACAACAACAGCATCGTCATCGTCGTCATCATCATAACTAACCAAGTATTTTTAGGTTTTATGATTTTTGTCAAATGTATCTATTTGGCGATTTTAATTGTAGTTTAAAATATACAAAACGTTTTAACGAAAAAAATATTTCCACAGCACAGCTAACAGCACACGGCAGATAGCAGGCACACAAGAAACACCCATCTTCATTTTTTTCGAAACCGAAAGGACACTCCATTTTGCACTGAATGTCACTACAGATCTCCGGTTCTTTTGTAACTTGGAAGAAAAAAGTTGAAAGTTAAATTTAATGAAGCTTTCACGTTTAAAAAATGTTTTTATTGTAGATAAATATCATATAATTCGGTAAAAAGCGGTTGAGTGTAGGTAAGGAAATCATGTTCATCAGATATCAATCTAACCGTCATCGTCAACTTGACAAACGTGTCCAGATGTTTGCCCATCTATGGTCACAATTTCGCAGTGCTGTCCAACTGAGCATTTCACATCCTTAGATGAGTTTGCGTTAGTTTGTTATCAAGTTTAAAATTTTGAAATACAATCGTTTGATTCAATCTGCAAAACGAGCAATATCAGATTTCTAATCAATAGATTTGAATAATTTTTCTCTCTAAAGCAATCATTTTACTCTTACGTCATCAATCAACTCATCACGTGACCAACTTGACACGGGTCCTGACAGATACAAAGATTACATCCCTGACTGTCTTTGGCGAATCCCTGGGGACATATCATTTCGCATGGCTCCGTACTACAAACTTTCAGGATTATTACAAAAATATATTAATAAAAATAATATTATTATTAATAATAATATTATATTATAACGAGAATAATATATTATAAAAATGTATGATAAATTTCATTTAAAAGTGAAAATGCACTAGCCATTTTAAAATCACTCATTAGTAATTTTAAAAAATAGGTGAAAATAGATTTTAGTGGTTGGTTTTGCAAAATTTCAATAATCTTATTCGTAACTTTTCAAGATTTACAACGTCGCAGATAAAATTAGATCGCACATATTTGGAAAAGAACGCTGCAAGAGAAAATGTTCAAACAAGATCCTGATTGCATGTAATGAATTTATTTTCAACTTTTTGAGCAAGTTTTTTTATGTAAACATTATCCCGACGGCAAACACAAAAGCGAAAAAATTATTAAAAATCGCACTTTTAACGGCATAAATAAGCCAACAAATAAATAAAACAAACAATAAATCATATATTGATATATATATAAATGAAAAAAACAACATGAAAATATTGTCAAACATCTTTTACCTCTGCAAAAACACAATTAATTTTTATTTATTGACCTGATTTCGGAAGACATTTCGCCTGATATTTCAGCAGATTGTTCGTACTTTTTGAAACAATCACAACGTTGCATTCCAGATCATCTGCACACCTCACGGTCTGTTTGTTGTGTATAATGTCAGTTTAACAGCTTTTCATAGATTTCAGAACAATTCCTGTGCAAAAATACTTATCTATCGTTCGTTTAATAAATTTTCACAACTCTACATTTTACATGTGTTAACGAATTTTTAAGAAAATACATTTAACAGTTAAACATATTCATCTAAAGTAAAGGAGAAATTAATAAATTGAAAATAAAAATAAAATGTTAAACAATATAAAAAAGATAGCTATAACTAACATCGCAAGGCAAATAGCACAAACATTTATCACAACCATTGCCATCTTTTATGTAACCGTAAGAACAAATCATACTGCATTGTGAGTTGTCGCACATAGAAGCTGTGAAGAATGTGTCGAACACTGAAGTTTTATGGACTTTGTTTTATTTATTTAACGACTATAAATAAAAATGATTTATATACAAATCTTAATAGAATTTAAAACAATTTTCATTTATTTTTTAAACACTTAAAATCGAAAAAAAAACTTGTGTTTGTATATAGGTCTGGATATATGTTCATTAATATTTTTAAGTGATATCATTTTTATCACTATTTGGTTTAAATTTACAGAAGTGAAAAATTTTTGGACAAAAAAAAATGTGAAGAAAGTAAATTAGGGGTCATGCGTCTATTCGGTCTTAATAAGACCAATTGTAAGTTACCTTAGTCTGGTTCAAACGCAGAAACAATTTGCACTGCGAACGGGTACAAATATTTATATTTGTTTTTATATGCAATATGTAATTAATTATATATGTATAACTTAATTTAACTTTAACCAATTTAATTTAACCAATATGTAATTAATTTTATATGTATAACTTAATTTAACTAAAAAAGGGATTTGGCATTTAAAAAATAACCTTGGATGGGTGTTGTAGGAAATGGCTGGAGATTCGTTACATTTACAAACATCGCAACCATTTGCATCCTTCTTGAAGCCAAACTCGCAGAACATCATACACATTACGTTACTGCATCCTACCGTCAAATTGGGCACTTGAGTTTTATTAAAAAATTTCAATACGAAAAAAATGCCAAATCGTTCATTTAAATTAATTCATATAAACATGAAATTAAAAAATTAATTAAAACTCTTCTTTGATTGATTTGGTTGACTTGCACTGCGAACGCCTACAAGCGTTTATTATTACATTTCATTACACAAAATTTAAATAATTTAAAATGAAAAATTCAATTTAACAATTAACCTGGCATGGATGTGTATGGAATAGCTGGAGGTTCGTTACAAAAACAAATATCGCAACCATTTGCATCCTTCTTATAGCCAAACTCGCAGAACATCATACACATTACGTTACTGCATCCTACCGTCAAATTGGGCACATGAGTTTTATTAAAAAGTTTCAATTTGAAAAAAATGCCAATTCACTCATTTACATTAATTCATATAAACATGAATTTAAAAAATTAAATAAAACTTTTCTTTGATTGATTGGTTTGCACTTTGAAAATATATATTTACATTTTATCATATTTACATTTCATTACACAACATTTAAATAATTTAAAATGAAGAATTATTTCAACTAAGAAGAGATTGAGCTATTTAACAATTAACCTGGCATGGATGTGTATGGAATAGCTGGAGATTCGTTACATTTACAAACATCGCAACCATTTGCATCCTTCTTGAAGCCAAACTCGCAGAACATCATACACATTACGTTACTGCATCCTACCGTCAAATTGGGCACTTGAGTTTTATTAAAAAGTTTCAATTTGAAAAAAATGCCAATTTACTCATTTACATTAATTCATATAAACATGAATTTAAAAAATTAAATAAAACTCTTCTTTGATTGATTGATTTGCACTTTGAAAATATATATTTACATTTTATCATATTTACATTTCATTACACAACATTTAAATAATTTAAAATGAAGAATTATTTCAACTAAGAAGAGATTGAGCTATTTAACAATTAACCTGGCATGGATGTGTATGGAATAGCTGGAGATTCGTTACATTTACAAACATCGCAACCATTTGCATCCTTCTTGAAGCCAAACTCGCAGAACATCATACACATTACGTTACTGCATCCTACCGTCAAATTGGGCACTTGAGTTTTATTAAAAAGTTTCAATTTGAAAAAAATGCCAATTTACTCATTTACATTAATTCATATAAACATGAATTTAAAAAATTAAATAAAACTCTTCTTTGATTGATTGATTTGCACTTTGAAAATATATATTTACATTTTATCATATTTACATTTCATTACACAACATTTAAATAATTTAAAATGAAGAATTATTTCAACTAAGAAGAGATTGAGCTATTTAACAATTAACCTGGCATG
Source organism: Helobdella robusta (assembly GCF_000326865.2). Lineage (NCBI taxonomy): Eukaryota > Metazoa > Annelida > Clitellata > Rhynchobdellida > Glossiphoniidae > Helobdella > Helobdella robusta. The sequence continues at coordinate 5,381,692 of NW_008705330.1, read as the reverse complement.
GATGTGTATGGAATAGCTGGAGATTCGTTACATTTACAAACATCGCAACCATTTGCATCCTTCTTGAAGCCAAACTCGCAGAACATCATACACATTACGTTACTGCATCCTACCGTCAAATTGGGCACTTGAGTTTTATTAAAAAGTTTCAATTTGAAAAAAATGCCAATTTACTCATTTACATTAATTCATATAAACATGAATTTAAAAAATTAAATAAAACTCTTCTTTGATTGATTGATTTGCACTTTGAAAATATATATTTACATTTTATCATATTTATATTTCATTACACAACATTTAAATAATTTAAAATGAAGAATTATTTCAACTAAGAAGAGATTGAGCTATTTAAAAATTAACCTGGCATGGTTGTGTAGGAAATGGCTGGAGATTCGTTACATTTACAAACATCGCAACCATTTGCATCCTTCTTGAAGCCAAACTCGCAGAACATCATACACGTTACGTTACTGCATCCTACCGTCAAATTTGGCACTTGAGTTTTATAAAAAAAAAATTTCAATTAGAAAAAAATGCCAAATCGTTCAATTTAAATTAATTCGTATAAACATGAATATAAAAAATTAAATAAAACTCTTCTATGATTGATGGATTAGGTTGAAATTGATTACATAACCATTTTTATAGTCAAACCAATAAAAGTTACATTAAACATCTAATACAATTTTTTTAATTTGAAAAAAAATGGATAAATCAAGCAGTGAGCCAACTGACCCGGCTTAGTGCTGGCAACGACTTCTTCACATACACAAATCTCGCAGCCATTTGCATCTCTTTTAAAACCGTTTGAGCAGAACATCTTACACATCATATTCTTACGGCAAATTTTTATTGGAGTGAAGATGGTTACAACTGGCGCTGAAAAGGTTAATCCATTTTCTGACAATCTATTTATGTCAATTACTTAAAAAATAGCGTGGTTTGTAATAACTATAAATATTTTATTGGCTGATTGACTGATTGATTGGTTGGTTAGTTCATTAAAATGTGTTAACAAGTTTAAAATCATTAAGAAATATTTTACATTTGTTAGTTGGGTTTTTATTAAAACACTCTCCTTTCAATATTATTAAAAGTTGAATTTATAACGTAGCTCAATGTAATAACGTAATACAATCGTATGGTTTATATTGTAAAAATGCATATAGTAGAGCCATTCATGAACTGAACATGGCTAACACACAGAAATGTATTTTAAACAAGCTTAAAAGATACCGATTATTTAAAAGTGAAAAGTCATACCATCTCAATATCGAATATGAACAAGATAGGATCAATATGAAATCGATTTTGCGCATAAGCAAACAAACGCACGTATTCAAAGTCTTCTTTAAAATGATTGGCGATTATTTGCCATTTATATGCACGGCATACAATTAAATAAAATTGTAAATAAAATTAACCGTTAGCTGGTAGCTAAAATTTGTTATACTATTTGGCCAATAACCACATTTATTTTTACTCAGGTTCCAGTAACAAATTCAATGAACACGATATTTCATAATTAGTAAGCGATATTCTAACTGATTCTAAATAGTTAGGATCAGTTAGAACCAAGCAAGCAACCAACCAACCTGGAAATGTCGTCCCTGGGTCAGGTTCGACACACAAGCAAGTATTGCAACCATTGGCGTCGTATTTGTAGCCAAAATCGCAACGGGTGGCACACATCACCTGCGCGCATATCGCCTTACTCACTGGAACTGTTGGCAGTCCTTGGAAGATTATCGCAAACATTATTACGCCATTTTATTTTACTAAAACTAAATTTGGAATTAAGTAAACGTCAATTTATACAAATAGATTGCTGTTTGGTGATAGCCTGCTTGGTTTATTAATTCAAGCTACATATAGAATCATTTGAATGAAATTAAAAGCCGTTTCAAAACACTTTATTATGAAAATTTGTTATATAAAATTTTTGCAAACGTGAAAACAAAATTTATAAAATTCTTGAATGAAACAATAGTATAAAATTTACAAAAATTTTATTTTTAAATTTAAAAATTGTTTTCATTAATTAAAGTAAATTTAACTAATTAATGAAGTAAGAATTAAAGTTTAAGTTGAATAACTAATGAAATATATATCAACCAAGTCAGCCGGCTAGCTAACCTGGCCATGCTGAAGTTTCAGGCATGCATTTGCAGATGTAGCAACCATTCGCATCTTTCTGGAAACCGTTCTGACAGAACATCTTACATCCCACATCACTACACGCGTTTGGGCTACTTTCCACATTTAATGGAATTTCTAGTAGATGGAATGTGTAAGTTTGTTTAACGCATTGAATATTAACAATTTTGTTTTTAACTACAAACTTATTGTTTAAATTAGATAATTTTAATTATTCAAATAGCCTAATAGAAAGATCTATTGCCTGGAATTTTAATGAATCAACATAACATAGCGGAATGTTTATTATGGAATTAACCATCGGTTCTAACTTTTCATTTTTAATCAGCCTAGCAATTTAGTCTTGACTTGAATGATTTGAAAGTAGTTAAGTTCTTGTTACTAAATTTTTAAAAGCTTATATATACAGTGAGAAGTATAAACATATTCAATTATTACCTTGAATATCAAGGATACCGTTTTTATAATTAAATCTTATTGATATTTATATTTTATTAAATATTTCAAATAATATGTTTTTCTATAGTTTGTACAAACGTAAACAAAACAGAAAATTTATTTGATAACAAATCGTTTGACTATTAACACATCTGATTAATTTTTTTAAAAAGACAACGGTGGAGTAACTAACCAGTTGAAATGAAGTCAATACGATCCTTGCACTCACAGGTAGGGCAACCGTTTCCATCGTCCTGATAACCATAGTCGCAGTTACTAGTACACTCAATTGGGCTACATACTGTTGGTGTTGGAGTGTTCTTTGTAAGGTCTTAATTCATCTGAATTTTCAAACTATTTTTTGCCTTTAAAACATTCATCCAAATTTTCAAACTATTTTTGTCTTTAAAAAGTTTAGAAATTTTTAAAATTTTTTGACGGAGCTATTGGCTAGAAATTTATCTCAACTTTTAAACTATTTTTTTAAATGTTTTAAATTATTTTTTTTCATGAAAGTGACATTCCAGAAAATTTTTGAATGTTTTATATCAAGATCAGTTTTGGACCATTAGAATCAATAATTTTATGAAACTGATTAAAGTTTAAACAGCAAAAATGTTTATTAAGAAGCGAAAATGTGTTAAACAACAAATTATCTCATCAGTCAATATATAAATATTTAACTAATCTTATGTCTGAAAATTTACATTGTTGACCAACTTTGTAGAATGAAAGTGAATAACCCAACGGTTCGCATAATTGAGTTTATATTAATTATTTTAATACATTTTCCTTATTTTCGTTTACGCCTTATACAAATAAAATAAATTAGTTAGCTAACTATTTAGGAGCAATTCTATCTACACACACATACACACACACGCACAAACACATACACACACATTAATACCTGGGCTGCAAACACATGTATCGCAACCACTGTTATCTTTTACGTGTCCATTTTTGCAGTAGAGGTTGCAAGCCAGAGGTTTGCAACGAGTTCCTAGTTTTTTGAAAATTTATTAATTTTTGAATTTTCCAAAATATTAATAATACGCATAAACACAACACAAATACACGCACACATACACACACGCACACAAACACACACACTCATTGCATGTGATATGTGGGTGGGATCTTTTTGCGTTTAAAACCAGGCATTTAAAACCAGGCATTTAAAACCAGGCACGGTTAAACCATGACCATACGCATGGAGATTCGCTAATGACACTGTTACTGTTTTCAGTGATAAAAACTTAACTAACTAGTCTTTGAGTTGCAGAATGGTTTACAATATGCAAGTCTGTTGTGTATTTTACATTTCCTAATATTTAATTTTTAAATATATAGTATTAAGACAACTATTGGATGAATGAAGATAAATACAGGTTAATCTATATTGATATTTCGAATTATTTTAAATAATTTTTTATACAATTATTTTATAGTTATAAAGTAAAATATTTATGTTTTTATTTTTGAAAAAATGTTTACTTGTCAGTAAAATTGGATCACTGGAGAGAACGAGAGTAACGCGAAAAGCTCCCAGAATTCCTGGAAAGTAAATAAATATTCATCATTGCATTTTTTGTCATAATTCTCCAACATTAGAATCTAAACTTTTGAAGAAAAAATTGATAATAAATTTTTATAATTATATTGTAACAATAGCGTGATATTTAATTATTTAAATAGAAAAGAGGGATGATGAAATGATGATGATAATAATAATATAACAAGAAGAACAAGAAAAAGAAGAAGAACAAGAAGTAAAAGAAGAAAAAGAAGTAGAAAAAAATAGAGGAATAATTACACTTTATTGTATGTGAATAATTAAATAAAAACAATATAACGATAATTAAGCATATGAATCGTTAACAATGTTTCAACAAAACACAATTTATTTGATTTTTGATAGCCTTCTATGTTTGAAAATTTATATTTATGAAAAAATTTTTTTGTCATTTGATTATTTACTACAACGTGCTCATAAATTAAATCATCGTCATCATCATCTTCACCACACATCATCATCATCAAAAACCTCATCATCATCTTTGTCTTCATCACTACCATCATCAACAGCATCATCATCATCTTCTCAACGCCACCATCAATAACATCATCAACAACATTATCATCATCTTTTTCACCGCTATCATTATCATCTTTTTAACCACCATCATCATCAACATCATCATCAACATCATCATTAACATCATCAGCATCATCATCAACAACATCATCATCATCAACATCATCATCATCATCCTCTTTTTCACCGACATCATCAACAACATCATCATCAACATCATCTTCACCACCAACATCGTCATCTTCTTCACCACCATCATCATCCTCATCGTCATGCAAACAATAGTA
>NW_008705330.1:5331638-5364152 GCF_000326865.2 Helobdella robusta | reverse complement strand
ATCACCTATACTAACCCAATATTAAATGAAAACTCGACAATCCCACTAGACGCATCTAAAAATAAACAATTATACATAACTATAAAACGAATAATATTATTAATAATAATAATAATTATTATTATATCAGTAATTATTGCTGTTGTTCTTTTCTAAACGATTTGGTTAATGTTTTATTATGAATATATCATCAGAATTGTATTAGAAATAAATAATAATAAAAATATTAACTACCATATAAGGACAGGCTATCAATAATAATAATAATAATAATAATAATAATAATAATAATAATAATAATAATAATGTAAACTCTAGTATTATTTAGAGAAAACCAGTAAAATCAAAAATAATCAAAATAAAATATGTCAATAAAATGTTAAAATTAGTTAAATATAGTTAAAATGATAAAATAATATGAATAGTCATCAACGCTCGTCATTAGTCATTAATAATAATAATAATAATAATAATAATAATAATAATAATAATAATAATAAAGGATAATAGATAAATAATAAATAAATGAGTCAGCTTTCGCGATGACAAAGGTTGAATCAGGTATTCGCACAGAAAAAGAAGAAGAAAATAATAATAATAATGATTATAATGATAATAATGTTAGAAATAATTATAAAGCAACAAAAGTTAAATAAAGATTAGTCATCATTTATTAATGACTTACTGTTAGAGCTCAACTCATTTTAAAAATTTAACAGAATAAAGTTAATCGAAATCTGTGTAGAAAATCTCGTATCGGCAGGAACATTAGTTCAACTACTTTTTTAGAGAATATATAAAAAGGAAAGGTGATCATTAAAGCTGTCTTTTCCATGAAAACATAATGTCAGATGCGTTATGAAATCAGGAAAAAATTTGAGATGTTTGTACATATACGGGGATGAAAATAATTGAACTGGTTGTTATATAGAAGTTCATTGTTGAGACTAAATGTTGTAAAGGAAATTATTTTCATTTATGTGTGTGTGTTTGTGTATGAGTGTGTTTGTGTGTGTGCGTGTGGCTGTGTGTGTGTGATGTATGTGTGTATGGCTGTGTGTGTGCGTGTGTGTGCAATGTGTGTGCGTGTGTGTGCGTGCGTGTGCGGTATATACATAAATATATTCTGTCTGTCCGTCTGTCTTCTCTGTCTGACCATGTGTCTCTTTGTATGCCTGTGTCTGTCTATGTCCTTCTGTCTGTCTTCTTCACTGTCTGTCCTTCCGTTCGTCTGTCGGTTTGATATTGCTTGTTTGTTTGATTGTAAGTTCGATCGTTGTGTTTTTTGTTTGTATGTTACAAGTTGATTGTTAGTTTGCATTTGTTCATTCTTGAACACAATTAAAAATAAATTGATAACTAGTTTATTGTTCATTATTGACGAAATTTTCCAAAATTAGTTTTTTAAATAAGTTTTATTCTACATTGGTCGAAACTGAAAAATAAAATCAATATCAAAATGTTGTCTTGGTATAATTACGATTCTTTAAATTAAAATTCATTCAATAAATGCGCACCTAAATTGAACTGAATACAAACACAACATTACCTTTCGGTTTTATTCAGCCACTTTCGTCAAAATTTGACTAAAATCTTTTTTTTAATATTCTGATAAAAAATATTTTAACTCGAAAATATAAATTTATCAGAAGTTTTATATATCAAATTTAAGAAAAAATTATTAGCAAATGACAAGTACCTGACACCAGCATAAAAAAAATACGTGAAATTAAATATTTCAACAGCATTGAAAAAGTACTAGGCAGCTTTGTATTATTATTTTTATTATTAGCTATCGTGCTTCAGTCAAATGAGAGAGACCGTTCACAGCTGAACAATGCCCAGGGTGATAACCTGCCTGCCAGGTATACCTGTTTGTGCAATTTAATGTCATCTAAATAGATTAGGCTGTATCCCCGCTAAAAAACAGGTCCGATCATCAGACTGCTGGCACTTTGGATATCTTTTTCATTGTATCTCACAGATATTTTCATTAGAAGTTCATCAAATTAGAAATATTATAGCTACACACTTTAAATAATCAATCAATGCGTAACCAATGTAACATAGTTGTTAGTGAATCTGAGCAACAAAAAATGAAATAAACATGGGTCAGTTTTTTAGGTGCCTAGGCCTCACTGAACGTATAAATGAAAAGTTTTAATTATTTTCTATATGTTTTTTAAAAGTCATCAAATTGGTCTCCTTGCTTTCTTTTGTTATGCTTTTTATTTACAGTATTTCCTCTTGATATTTATCAATATCGTCGCTTAAAATTTGAAAAACTTGTCATAAATATAATAATGTTCAGATATACTTTTCGGGGAGGCCCTCTCGTTCAAAGGCTCCTGGACCTTAAACTTGCCTGCCTTCACCCAAAATCCGGCACTCAGCAAACATATAGAAAAAAACTTACTGTTATCAACAAATTTTTTAATTCTTTTGTTGTTGTTTTTTATTGTCTACGTTTTGACGTGTTAATACGAAGGTATGAACAGAAAAACACGTCTATAAATTTAAAAATTGTTAATTTATCCATAAATCAAAGCATTATGTAGTGAATAAATTTATTCAAAATAATTTTGTTATCGTCTATTTTATCATGTTAAATAACAAATTATTTTTTTAATAACAAGTTTACATGGAATGATTTGAGAACGTATCGTAACAGAAGATAATATTCGTCTGCAACGCATTACACAATTGACGCAAGTTACAAACAAATTAATAAACTTTAAAACAAAACTTCAAAACTCCTTGAAGCAAGGTTATCATCATTAACGAACATGGACGGTGTTCATTAGGAATGACTGAAATTAACTTCATATCAAATTTCTACACCAAAAAAAACCCGATGCATATAAAATGAAAAATATATATTTCAAACTACTATTACTTCTGCTATTACTACTGCTACTACTACTACTAGTACTACTACTACTGCTACTACTACTTAGTAGTAGCAGTAGTAGTAGTACGACTTTTGGTAGTAATAATAATTATGATAATATTTATTATTAAACAGATTATATGATATTTTTTCAAATAAAACAGTAGTAGTAGTAGTTGTAGTAGTAGTAGTAGTAGCAGTAGTAGTGGCATTCATCATTGTCTCATAAGACACAGAAAAAAAAGTTATAATTAAAAACAAACAGGTAGGTACATAGGTACGTTAACGTAATAATAATAGAAAAGCCAGTCATTAATTGATGGACAGATGTTTTGAAGAAATTATTAAGGCATTTCATTAACGATGAATTAATTTGAAAATAGTAAAATTTGAAATATTAAATATGGAAAATGAGCCGGGAAAATAATCCGTCATGCAATCGTTGGAGCTTTTGCTTGCTATCCTATCTAAATATATATCATCACGCTCTACACACAGAGAAGGAGAGAGAGAGACATATATTTATATATTAAACATTTGTTCATTTATGTGCGTCTGAATAAGTGTGTCAGTGTGAATATGTGTGTATGGTAGGTGTGTGTATGTGTGTGTAGGGTGTGTGTGTGTGTGTGTGTGTGTGTGTACCGTGCGTGTACCGTGTGTACATAACTACATAACTACAATCCAATTTAAATAAATGTAAAAGAATGAAAAGATATGAAGATGTTAAAAAATTGAGAACAGTAGGGAACAGATAAGAAAGAATGTAGAAAAAAATAGATAGAGAGAGAGAGAGAGAGAGAGAGAGAGAGAGAGAGAGAGAGAGAAAGACAGGGAGACAGAGAGATCAAATAAATGCAATGGGTAAAACTACACGACAACGACTTTCTACTGATATTACCTGTCTGCTTTTTCAAAATAAAATAAAGTTCATTTTGTTTTAAGTATTAAGATAAAAAAATGAATAAAATACCTTTCCACCATCTCGTTTACTATTTAGTAAATATTATATTATATGCACTCATAAATTATTGATTCTATGCGTGTAATGTAAGGCAGCGCTATAGCTAACATGATAAAAAATAGTAACATTGATAATTAGCTAGATGATATTATACGATGTGATACAATACAATATGATATGGCATGATATGAAATATGATATGATATGATATGAAATATGATATGATATGATATGAAATATGATATGATATGATATGATATGAAATATGATATGATATGATATGATATGAAATATGATATGATATGATATGATATGAAATATGATATGATATGATATGATATGAAATATGATATGATATGATATGATATGAAATATGATATGATATGATATGATATGAAATATGATATGATATGATATGATATGAAATATGATATGATATGATATGATATGAAATATGATATGATATGATATGATATGAAATATGATATGATATGACGACGACGATGTTGATGGGATGAATATTATTATTGTTATTATTGTCACCATCATCATCATCATCATATTATTGTTGTTGTTGCTGTTTCTGTTATAAAATTTCAAAAAAAAACAATAATAATAATATTATTATTAATAACATTAGCATAATAACAACAATAAAATTCTAAAAGTAGTTAAACTTTTTGAGATCACTTGATGTACACACTTCATATGAGTACCATTTAAAGAGAGAGCCGATAGAACATATTCTTTCGATAAATCAAACAGTCCTTAAACAACCAGCTTTTGTTACATACATATAATATTGAAAATTACAATTTATAGACAAATAGAGACAATAGCTTACAAAAAATATTTTGCTCATTCGTGGCAGATAAAGCTACATGGATTATATTACAATTTTGCAACATTACTACATCAATATTCCAAAAACTTGATGATTTTCTGTGAAAAAAAAATGAAGATACTCGTATTGTTGAAAATGAACACCAAGAAGAACACTTGAATCGACTATTGTTCGGTTGTCAGAATTTAAAAGTCAATTCAATATTTCGAAACCTTAACACTTACTTTGTACTTTTTTAGATGATAAGTATTTGCTCTTTTTTTGTGACGTATTGCTTATAAAATATTCTTCCAGACTAAAAAATGCCAACGAAACCACTATTTTATAATCATTGAAAATGTAGTTTATATACACCCCATGGCTTACGTACCTTCGTACAAACAATTGGGTTATACAAAATATTTTTGTGGCATGGTGTCAAGTGGAGCACACAGCTACATGGATGGAATGGCACTTCAAATCAAGATGAAAAACTATGAAAAAATGAAGGTAAATGAAAACAGTTTACAACGTACCTGATTTTAAAATCATGGTGATATTAAATCAACGATGTTGAACATTAAAACGTGAAAATAGAATCAATAAAAATATATCAATATATCACTCGAACACATCTTAGACATCTGTGAAAATTTATACATTGTCATAATTTTATATGTTTGTATATATACGTGTGTATTTATTTATGTGTGTACGCATAAATACAAACACACAAGCAAACACACAAAGATATGGGCAATGATGAACAGTCTGAAGCGTTCTTGTAAGCATGGTAATGTATAACAGATTACCTGGTTAGGTGATAATGTAATAACACACACACACCACACACATAAACATACACACACACACTATATATATATATATATATATATATATATATATATATCAAAAAATAATTTTACTTTGTTAAAATTATAAATCAATTTTTCGATTATTCCATCTACAATTTTATCTTAATTGTTTTAGTTTACTCAATTAAAATGAAGAAGTATTCATCAAATTAGAAAAACACATTATTTACGACATAATAAAAGATAAGCTAATTTTTATAGCGTTTCAACAATAATATTATTTAATAATCCACTACGGTTGTTTAATGTTCATGTTGCAGTACTTTAGATGCCGAGACTAGCTTAAGTTAACAGCAGAAAGTTGACATTGAATATGACGTCATTTTAGTTTGACATAGAACAATAACTATGAAATAGAAACAAAATTAGTTTAGCATAGAATGATAATTATGGAAAATCAGAAAAATATTAGTTCAACATAATTACGGAAAACACAGAGAATATTTGTTTAACATAAAAACAGAAGAGAACGAAAAGTTATTAGTTTAACATAGAATTATAGTTATGAAATGAAAGAAATATTAACATAGCGTAACATATCTCAGGAATTTAATAAAATTTTTGAAACATAATGCTAGGAAAAACTCATCCTGATTAACTTTAAATACTATGTACATTAATATTCATATAGGTTATTACATTGTGTTCGAAAAATTTCACAAAAGCCATATACATAAAACCATGAATACAATTCATAATCATACAAATATATGAATAATATATATAAATATATATCTATTATGATTTTTATTAAAATAATTTAATAAAATAAATTCTTACAACCGGAATAATAAAGCAAGTATATAAGTGAAATCTATATTCTGTACAATGTATACATTATTATTATTGTTATAAAAAAACATATTTGAAAGAAAATATTAGCAAAAAAAACAGACAAATCACATTGGAATGAAATACTAAGGCAAATAATTAACGTTGATGAAGATTATTTCGTGGCAGCACATGATCTTCTGACCGGAGTATGTGGATATCGCCGTGTAGCTCTGCGGGTTCAAGTGACTGTTCCACCTGTAGAAACCTGCCAATTAAAGAGAATGGGAGATGTGCACGCTCCAAATGGAGGTGATAGGTTCAGTGAAAATGACGGTGGTTGGAGATTATGAGTTTGGCGGTATAACAAGTTGATGAAAACGATGATGAAGACGGGGATAAAAAAAATGTTGTTAGGTAAAAATGACGACAAAACTGTAAACAACGGATAAATAGGATGAAGATGGTGATTGCAAAAAAACAATTTGAGAGAGGTTGTACAAAAAAGAGATTGTGGAAGGCGGTAGATGAGAATGTTTGTTGCAACCATGAGATTAAATTTTCAGATACGACGATCACTTAACCTAAATCTCGCAGTTTAGAAAATATCTTGAAGTAGAGTTTGTAGTTGTCGACAGATGAGGTCTTGCTGTATATCTCGTGTCTGTGCACTTCTAAACCTATTTGTTTTACCTGAATTATAAGTGTGTGTGTAAGTGAAGGTTTAAACACGTACTCCAATGTATATATATATATATATATATATATATATATGTGTGTGTGTGTGTGTGTGTGTGTGTGTATTATATATACAGATGTTTGCAAGTGGATGAATGCGTTGATGCAGCATGAGCGCGCTCATCGTGCCGCGGGAACCATCAGTTCAATGCTAGGTAAATATGCTGATGGTTAGCAAGAAACATTATCAATGCATTGTTCTGTGCATGTGTTATCACCCGTGATAACCTGAGAATAAAAAAAATTTATATTTTTGTTATAGAAGGAGAAAGAAAGAGAGAAAAAGAGAAAAGAGAGGGAAAATAAAAAATTGACAAAACACAACAAAAAAAAAACGAAAAATTTATACAAGAGAAAGGTATGAAGAGAGAAATAGAAAAAGAGAGAGAAAGAGAAGGAAAGAACTAAATACGTTTCTAGGTAACCTTAGATAAGGATCCATCCTGAATTGCTTGATCGAGAGCTTCCCACTCCCAATATTCAATATCGATCTTCAGGTAGTCTATTGTTTTCTGTTGTGTTTGTTGATGTCATTGGCTCGTTATTATTCACGTTATTAGTGGGAATATTAACGTTCGTGCTTGCGTTGTTGATGTTAACGTTGTTGTTGTTGATGTTAACGTTACTGTTGTTGTTGCTGTTAGCGATCGTGTTATTGGCGTTAGTGACAGTTTTTATTGTTTTTCTTATTATTAATGTTATCATTATGTTTGTTGTTATTATTTTTAAAGTGACTATATTTATTTTTTTATTATTATGAACATGAATAAAACAATTAAATATTCTTTTCGTTGTTTGGCATGGCCACCAAATTGATTCGTTGTCAAGTAACATTGCACCTGCTAGAATATTCCATACAAGCCGGTGGGCAAGTGAGCAGAAGCGTGTTGTCGTCTGTAATGCTCAACACAATTTATAAAGTCGTCGGGTTTGACTGCATGCTGGAAATTACGGTAATCACAAGTTTTTTTTGTTTATTGTTGCAATATACTTCAATCAGTCTTTTTCAGGTAAAGGCAAAAGTATAAAGACGGTTTTTGGAACACTTATTTATAATTTTCTAAAACGCAAATATATCCAAATTATTTTATTATTATGCAGTTGATGGCAATTGAAATATTTCAGTTGTCTCACAAATAAACAGTTAAAAATAATTGTCTATCTTATATCTTATTTTATCGAAAACACGCCTTAAGATTGCAATAAACAAATCAAAGAGATTTGAAAAGTTCAATTTTATGGTAAAAAAGTTAATCAAGAAATAAGTTGAAGCAGACAACTTAAGTGGCGTTACATCATTTCAACCGGGACCTATAATAAGTAGATGTTTCAATTGAAATTTAAGTTTTGGCTGCACAGTTAGTTTTTGTTATATACGAGAGTGTTCCTAAATAACATTTCATAAAGAACAAGCGCGCTGTTAAAAGGAGAACCACTTCAAGAGTTTCAGTGGTTGGAAATATTTTAAATCAATTAATCAGATCAATCACTCAAATTTATGAAGACTTAAATGAACACAACCCCCCAAATAATAAATAAAATTTAAATAACTGAGAAGTTTAAAATTTCAAAAATGAACAGCCGGAAAAAAGGTTCAGTCAGAAATATTTTAGTTGAACGAAAAAAATGAACAGATTGATGTGAGACCAGTTTTTAGTTTAAATATTTTTCCAAAATAAAGATGTTCAGAGTTTAATAATTTAAACTTACATGTTCTACAAATTATTTCAAGAAGTCAACAACATCAGATAATAAATGATTTATGATCGAGTATTTTGACAATATTTTTTTTAATGCTCATATAAAAACTTTTTCTATTTTTTTTTGTAGTACTTTTAGTAGTATTAAAATTGGCAGCAGACGTAGTAGTGATAGTAGTTGTAGCGATTAAAGTAGTAGCAACAATTGTAGTTTTAGTATTAATAGTAATTAATAGTAATTAGTAAAAATTACATTTTTATAATAATAATTAAATTTATATAGCGCCTTTCAACACAATATTGGTATTGTGGTATCGGCAAAACTTTAGTTTTATCTATCAAAGCGTTTTATAATAGTAAGAAATAATGTAATGCTAATTTTAGACAAGGACAAAGTGTTTAGGTTGTCCCTGTAGAAACAGTAGTAGTGGCAGTAGTAGTAGTAGTAACAGCAGCAGCAACAGCAGTGGTAGTAGCAGCAGCATCAGTAGTAATAGTATACAATTTGCAAAGTAGTTACTATTAAAAAGAGTTAAACTAAAATTAAAATGAAGATTGCGATAAATTTTTTTCATTATTTAACCTCTGTTTCGTTAAAGAGTTTCCTCAAAGTTCTTAACGTGTTGAGTCGCCAGAGCGTGTCTGGAGTGACTTTATCGCCCCCTGCCAGACCTTCATTGAAGAACAAGATGTTGGTACCTCGTTTGTGATTCAGCTGTTTCATGCTGACGATGATGAAGATGGTGATGGAGATGATGAAGATTGGGAGGGAGAAGATGATGAGGATGGTGATGGAGATGATGATGAAAATGGTGATGGAGATGATGATGAAGATGGTGAAGAAGATGAGGAGGATCTTGGTGTGACGACAATGATGATGATGGGATGGATGATGACTGATAATATCAAAACAAAAACTTCACAAAAAAAATAAAATAGACAGCGTTAATCTTTTTCTTTTTCATGATGTTTGGATTTTCTAAACGCTAAAACAGAAATGAGTTAGGTTTTGTTCATTGTTAGGAACGCTCATTATTATGTACGTTGACGATCGTATGATTGAGCAAATTATTTTTGCTGGTTCTTAAACGTATTCTTTTCATTTAAACATTTAAACTATAAAATGACGATCAAAATTAAGAAACCTTGATCTAGGCAATATAACGGTGAACCCGTTGAAACATTAGACATGTTAATTCAGTGCAAGTTTTTGAGGTAATAACTGTGTGGGAAAGGAACGCTGCCTAACTTTCTGTTTATAATGAGTGGTCAAGATCTTTGTGCAGTCAAACTAGAACACAAAAAAACAGGTTTAATCAATTCTCACTTCATCCATTGTTCAATTGTAACATTTTTTTTTCAAAATAAATGACTTTTTATGTAGGTATGTAGACTTGAATAATGAGAATGAAAAATGGTTATGATGATCTATTGACGAAAGGACAATGATTTCGAAGATGATACTGATTCTAAAGACGACGTTGATGATGATGATGATTCTGGTGATGATGATAATGTTGAAAATGAAATTCATTATAAAGATGACAACGTAGTTGAAAGTGATGGTAGTGATACTTTTTAAGAATATAAATTAAGAGAGAACAAAATCGTGAAAGTGAAACGTCATAGATCGTTAACTCGACGAGAAAGATGACGCATGTATATGCTTGAAAACGAAGGGTACACTTTCATAGTAACGCAAACAAACTGAACAAACCCGTACATACCCAACCAACCGTACACACCCAACCAATCCAGCATTTCCAGCGGTTGCACAAGTGCTTACAAACAAAATCTATAATTGTATTTTAGGAACACTAAATGTCAACTTTTTTTTCTTTTTTTTTATTTTTTTCTATTTTTTGCGGCCTTGAAACAATGAGAAAATTAAAACATTCATCCACATACTTTTATCTGAACAAATGTGTGAGAAATTACCTACCTGTTCATCCTATTCACACCTGAGTCTGCTTGCTTATCTCTTTCAGTTATTTACAATAATTTTTTATAGTTTCACGTGCATGCACGGAGATATATTTATAGTAAACACGTGTTCAAACAATTTGAAAACAGTTTTAGTGATTTGAGGATCTAAATTGAATGTGAAATTATAGACATTCCATCTAGTTATCTCTCTCCGAGGATGTTTTCAGTAAACTAGGCGATGAGGTTTCGTTAAAATAAATTATTAAATTTGTTTAAAATAAAGGTTCTTGCCAACTGGGAATGCATCAAACAACACGGGACCCGATTATACCGTTGCATTAAAATGACAAAAGCATGTGTTTCATTTCAGCATCATCATTAAATCAACCCATCAATCATCGTTCAGCTACTGTTTCATGTCCAATTTGTCTACGCCCGTTTTGTAATGACGCTTCGATTTAAACGTACGACTGATAGAATATTTTTAAAGTTACAACAATCTTTAAAACATTAATGTTTCAATAAAAATAGTCTAACACGTCTATTTTATTGTATGAAATTTAATATGGTTTACAGAGAAGTTATTATCCAGAGAATGAATTAATGGTGATATTTTATGATGTTAACATGTTCAGGTGTGAACGTGATGTTTTCTGTTGTTTTAAATGCTTATTTTTAACGATATGTCTATCGCTTAGCTACAGAAATACGCCTGAACATGTTATTTGCAGACGTCGAATCTAAGGCAACTTGCAGGACAATGTTATAGAACGTGGCAAATAAATAAGATTTAAGGTTATAAAGAAGGTTTAAGCATGGAAAATAAAGTGATGATTCTCCAATTTACAATTTAGTATCATTACAATTTAATTTTATATTAATAAATCAATTGGAAAATTCGAAATAATGCTTCCATGCTTTCGACTTTGTTTGAGTGTATTAATTTTATTTAAAGTTAAACTTTGATGAACGAATCAATTGCAACGTCGTGTTTCTGTTGACTCGAGTGCTTCACAAAATTAATGTTCACCGGTACAAAAAATCAATACTATTACTACTAATACTACCAACATCACTACTGTTTGCGTAAGGTAGAGGGAGAGAAAGAAAAAAAGAGAGAAAAAACAAAGAGAGAAACAGAAAACGAGAGAGCGAGTTAAGGAATTAACATAAACTTAAAAGCAAAAATTAACGCACAGTTATTTTTGATTTTTGACTTGAGATAATATGATAATATTATAAAATTATAAATAAAAAAATATTAAAATAATGTGTATCTGTGTTTCAGTATATCTGTGTGTGTGTGTGTGTGCATATGTGCTCGTGTGTGTGTACGTGTGTGTTTATGTTTGCGAATGCTTTAGAAAATGCTTAATGCACACCACAACGAGATGAACGTCCTTGTATCCTTGTAGAGCATTGACACTTCTGCTTACCTACAGGTGCGTGTGAATTGCGTTTCACATAACGATTTTTCATCATACGCAAAAGTAAGTACAAATTGTTTATCGTTAGTTGACCTGCTCGTAGTTATATATACGTGTGCAAGCATGTGCCTCACCGTCGTGTCATTCAAAATATTCTCATTATAACGCATGTTGCTTTAATATAAGCAAATCTCTTCTTTGAATGCTGTCAGCTATTATTTCTTTTTCTTCAATTCATTATAAAATAAGCATGAATGTAAATAGAAACAGCGGATGTAATTGATCCCCTACTTTCATTTAACCGTCGTTCATCCAGTGTTCTTGAATGAAACATCGACCCGCGCATTCATTCCATGCAATCAATTCGTCTAATGTTTTCCTTTGTGCACCTGTATCCACTCCTTCAATCTGTCTGCACTTATCATCACCAACGTTTTTAAAACTTAACAATATCTGCCATCCCCTGCAAATTTCCGCTCTTAGTTCAGGGTCTGGCCTGCGACTTAATAACATAATCAATTCTTAAACTGTCCTACTTTTTTGAATTATTTCATTTTTGGATATATTAACTAGAAATTAGCATAACTTTGCTGTGTGTCATTTGAATGTGCATTTGTCTAACTTTTGAATAATTTTCATGGCTACCACTTAAATATTAAAATATTATTCAAATGCTGTCTTGAGCTGTTATCTATTCAACGCAGTTGAACTACATTCGTATTTTCAATATTATTTTTTTTTTTATTTCTAATTTCAAACTAAAGTGATTATTATTTTTATTGTGCGTGTTTTGTTTCTCATTGGTAACTTCAGCGTTCGATAGAGAAGAATTGATTATTTATGAGCTAGGAGAGGCTTGTAGCCAAAGCCACGTGTCGACTCGAGTTTATTGATCATAAAAAAAGCAATTAACTCCCCACCCCACCCTACAATACGCTGACCAACGCACAAACAAAAATGCAAGCATCATTTTTTTTACCCACTCGATTCACATCACTGTTATCATCATCATCAATACCATCATCGTCGTCGTCATCATCACCTGTCGTAGTCTATATTTTGTCATCATCTTCATCCTCTTCATCATCATCATTGTCATCTTCATCATCAATGTTGTCATCTTTATCATCATCTTCTTTATCAATGTTGTTATCTTCATTAATGTTGTCATCTTCCTCTTCATCGTCAATGTTGTCATGTTTATCTTCATCATCATCTCTTCATTAATGTTGTCATCTTCCTCTTCATCATCATCGTTTTCGTCAATATTATCATAACTGATGCTCAGACTAAGTATGTATCATGTTGTCACGCACACATGTCACTCATCATCATCGTCGTCGTCATCATCATAATCGTCATCCTCCTCTTTATAATCATATTAACATGAGTCACAGCAACACAGGCACGTATGAAAAACGATAGGAACAACACTAACGATGAAAATTAAATACTACTACTAATAATAATATTAATATAATAATAATAATAAAATAATAATAATAATATCTAATTGAAATGAACTCACCTTGGATCGAATGCTCTGATGGTACATTTGAATGAGTTCGATACGTCATCATCAAAAGACCATTCGTTGTTTATTCTTGGTGATGATGATGACGATGATCAAGATAATGGTGATGACGACGACGACGATGATGATTGTTATTATTATTATATGGAAGTATATTGCTATTATATGAAGATTACAATGTTTGCGATAACGATGAAAATAAAAATGACGATCACACAAAATGATGACGATTATGATAATGGTGATAACAAACTACATTGTCCTGGTCTGACCATATCCAATTTATTTCTAAAAAGATTTTTAAAAATTTGGGTTTAATCTGCCGTCTTAAAGCCAGATTTCCTAATTGCATTTTACTATCTTTATACAATTCTCTAATTTTATCTTATTTTTCTTATTGTATTTCAATCTGGGGTCTTTGGGCATAGTCCTAAAACTCACCTTCATTCACTAATTGTTTGTCAAAATTTTTTTGTTAGAATTTTTTTAAATTTGCGTAATTATGACCATATATCAGCCCATTTTGTCTTATCTGGTTTATCAAATATTAAAGATCTACATATTTTCCATTCATCCATGTTTGATTTATAAAGTATATAAATTGAATTATTTTCCTTCTCTTTACACTCATATCATTGGTTTTTATAATACTAATCGCTTAAAAATGTTAAGAGTAAATCCTGAATTATATTTCTGCAAACCCAGAACGCATTTCCATGTTAATTCATGGAATTTTTTGCCAACATTTGCTAAAGAGAATGTAACACTGAGCTCCTTTAAATCATCTGTTAAGAAACTTATACTTTCTAACTATTTCTGATGACGATGATGACAAAGACGAGGATGATAAAGATGATGATGACAAGGACGATGATGACAAAGACGATAATGATGATGATGACGACGACGATGATGATTGTACGTACCCAAATGAATAGACAAGGCAGGGTTGGACGAAGTTGAACGCAGAGGCAATACAAGCCTTTAAAAAACATTATAAAACAAATAAATGAATGAAAAATTATTATTATCAATATTAGCAATATTATTATTTTTATTATTAATAATAATTATTATTTTTATTGTTTTTATTATATATATATATATATATATATATATATATATATATATATATATATATATATATATATATGTATTATACATGTGCGTGTGTAATGTGTGCTGTGTAGTGTATATATGATAGTATGTGTGTGTAATGTATATTTTCATTTTATTTAGGTACATTTCATCTACTGATCTTTTGTATGAGTTTATGTGTGAACGTATGTGCATGTGTGTGGCTAAATGCACGTGTAAATTGTATATAACTTTATTGGTCAGGTTGTTCAATGATCATTATTGATTAACAATTTATTACTTTGGGCATATATTCTTCGCACCCATTGTCTCTTTATAACATAACATACATAACATGTTCAAGCGAGAATAAAAAACTGTTTCCATTACTATTATTATTTTTATTATTTTTTTTATTAAAATTATTATTATTATTACGACTCACCTCCCAACCCCCTTCTGCCTTGTTACCAATCCTTCTAGATATGGAGCACGTGATTTCATTCTTGGACATGTATCTAGGTAAATTGGATCACAATTTATATTTTTCTCTCTTTATTTGTTTATTAATTAATTGATTTATTTATTTATTTATATACTTATTCAATTGTTTATTCATCATTTAATAACTTATCAATCCAGTCATTCATTATTGTATTTATTCATCCATTTAAATTAACAAATGATTTATTAATGTATATACTTGTGTGTGTGTGTGTGTGCGCGCGCGCGCGTGTGTGTGTGTGTGTACGTGTATAACAAAAATCTACACTTTTCGTATGTGGATTCAAGAGTCTTTCCATCGCTGACATTCTGCAGGTTGTTGATGTCCAAAACATCGGAGAAATTCAGGGAAATGCCAGAGCTGGCATTTATTTGGAGTTTGATGCTTGGCAGGACCGTGGCCAGCAGGGGGGCATTGGTCACTATCTCCTTGAAATATGACTCGTTTGATAGTCTTGTCCACTGAGTTGTAAATGTCTGCATTCGTAAGAAGTTTATTAATGTTATTTGTATTGTTAATCTTATCAATAGTAGTAGTAGTAGTATTAGTAGTAGTAGTAGTAGTAGTAGAAGAAGCAGCAGCAGCAGTAGAAGCAGCAGAAGTAATAGTAGTAGTAGTAGTAGTAGTAGTAGTAGTAGTAGTAGAAGTAGTAGTAGTAGTAGTAGTAGTAGTTGTTGTTGTTATTATTGATGTTGTTGTTGTTGTTGTTGTTGTTGTTGTTGTTGTTGTTGTTGTTGTTGTTGTTGTTGTTGTTGTTGTTGTTGTTGTTGTTGTTGTTGTTGTTGTTGTTGTTGTTGTAGGCTTTTTTATTGTTTTGTTTAGTTTATATTTTTTAATTAAGTTTTATTTAAAATTTTTATAAAAACATAAACGTCCAAAACTGTTTTTTTTTCTTCATAACAATGCTCTTGTTAATGTTTCTTTTGTCGCTGATGCTTTCGCTTTGGTTGGTGAAGAAATAAGAAATAGAAAAAAAGGGAACAAATAATTTGTCCCATTCAAATGAACGTTCGTGACGTTTTTCCTGTCACATTATTCACCATTTCCGTGAAAAGGTTTTTTGTTCTAAAAAATATATCAACTAGGTGCGCACAGCGTTTATGCATGCAACGACATGTCACCTGATTTTGAATTTTTAAAACCAAATTGTCCTTTCGCATCATTATTATCATTATAGCATATGCTTTCCATTGTAAGCTTTACTGAAAGCAATGGGGAAAACATTCATTTATTATATTGTACACAACATAGGTTTAGTGGCTTAGTGGTTAACGTGCCTGACATAGTGGCCACAGTGGCCTGGTTCGAATGCGTAGAAATCCACGTGTATTTACGTGCGCAATGTTTGTAGTTGGTACATACAAAAAAATGCGTACCGTAGCATGGAAAATATGGTAAATAAAATGAGTTGTAAGAAAGAGGCAAGCATGAGACAGATTTTTTAATATTTTTAATCGGTGCTGATTACGGCAAAAAAGAGGGAGGCACTCCAAATTAACAATCAACACTCCAAAAAAAATCAATTTATTATGTCGCTGAAGTGCGTGCGTGCTATTATTGCTATTCTGGAACTCTAAATTTGAAAAGTAATGCACTTGGTTCAATTAATTAATGTGAGGTCTCATGCAATTAAATCCTATCCTGTGGGTTACTCGCATGAGTATGGGACAGTAGACAAAAAACATCTCACCATTGCGAGGAACAAATATGAACATTTAAGAAACAACATGAACATCATTAAACTTGACAAAAATTTAAAATATTGAATTATATTTTACAATGAGATAAATAAAAACCTACAAATAAACACTGGCAGAGATAATACCATGCCTTAATGTGGGAAGCACTGTGAAAACGACAGCTACCTCATTACATACGTAAATATGTAATGAGTCTTGAGATGGCATCGTTTAAGTTTAACAATACCTTAATACGTAGATTACAAAGCTTTGTTTAAAAAATTGTCAATTAGCATAAAAAATACTCTACTAAAATATTGATAATATTTAAGACTAAATAGAACTTGGTCCTTCCTTCAGTGCTGAAAAGACATGTTCATCAAACTACTAAGATAAGAAGAGGCTTGAATATGATAATTAATAATATGAGAATTAGTCTTCGTATTCTCAATTGATATTAACATCGATGTTATGAAAAGTTTTTGAAAAATAAGACTATCTACAACTACCACTACTAACACAACTACTATTACTACTACTACAACTACTATTACTACAGATGCTGCTACTGATGCAGCTACTGGTGCTGCTAATACTACTACTTCTCCCTACTTATTATTATAATTGTTATTATTGTTATTTTTATTTGTTATTATTATTTTTATTTATTATTTATTTATTGTTATTATTATGTTATTTTTAATTGTTATTATTTTACTAAATATTTCATTAACGACATTTGCTTAATTAATGCCAAAATTAAACTGTAAACATTTGTTAAATTTAACATTTAAAGTTTATAAACATTGATTTACTGTCGTTTTTTTTGCATTTTATAAAATCATTCAATGGTTGTTGTTTAAGGCTTACTACAAAGCAGCGTAGCAAAATAAAGCTTCATGCAGCGAAGGAACGTTAATAACCAAGGATTAAAAGGTTGTCGATCCGAAATAGAAATACATATTATTATATTATTATTATTATTATTACTACTATAAATATTATTATTATTACTATTATTATTACTGTTATTAGAACTAGTGTTTGTGGTGGTAGTGGTAGTAGTAGTAGTAGATAAATTTAAATATAAATAGATTACGCCATCCCGATAGCAATACAATACAGGTAACTGATATAGATAAATCTTAATTAATGTTATACATAAAACTGAAAAAGCCTATTTTCTTTGAGTCATGAATTAATTAAATTATTCATAATTTAATTAATAATTATAATTCAATTATTATTAATTATTACTAATAATATTATGAAAAATTATATTGACCTGGTACTTGAAAGTTAGCACAAAAAAAACAACTCCCAAAATGAGCAGCTTAAATATTATATCGAATCTTATCTTCATGGCAAAACTTTTCAAGCAAATTTTAATTATCCCGTAATATTAAAAAAATATTAAATAATTAATAAATTTACTCAATTTAAATAATTAATTCAATCAAACAATTATAATAAAACTTCTATGATCAAATAACTACAATTAAACAACTATAAATTTTATTTAATTATAATAAGGCAGTTTGAAATGTCATCTGAATATTGTAAAATTAAATCAGCATTCGATCGTCCAACAAACGACAACGTCCGCAAACTAATCTCATTTTCTCTTCTTCTCATTCTTTCTCTCTCTTTCTTCCTCCCCCTCTCTCTTTGCTTCTCTCTCTCTCTCTCTCTCTATCTATCTATCTATCTATCGCTCTTTCTTTTCTATTTATAAATATATAATGATTATCATTGATCATAACTACAAATTTTTATATCTGTGTGTGAAAATATCATGTGCTTAGTAATACAAATGCACATACAACATGCATATACACACATAAGTTTATATTAATTGGACCTGTATAGTAATGTATGTGCGTATACATAAATATACATATGTGAGTATACGTGTGTTTGTGTGTATTGTTAACATTTTTAAACACATAAACTGTGATCTTAATAATAACACTGAATATTCTCTACAGGCGCCATCACACGGTATAAAAAAAGCAAATTAATCAAATCAAATCGAATTCTGGTAATCAATCATAGAGTCCTCGTAGAATTTTTTTTAAATAAATACAAAGACTTCCTGTCATCTTCTTTTTTGGTTACACGGTTAATGTGTGGACAATTTTTGGACTGTTGTTACTGTTGTTGTTGTTTTTGAATTTCGACACCCAACTGCAAACGACAAACTCCGGCCAGGAAGCTTCACTGACAATCGACAGTTCATTTTCATCAGATGTTACACTAGAACCCCCCTACGAAACAAAGAGAAACAGGACACAGTTTTGATGTTGATTAGTTTTACGTGGACAATATCGTTTCTACGCAGTGCTGACATGACGCTTATTAGCTGATATTTTTTAGCCATTTGACGAGCGTGAGACATCCGCAACCAATAATAATGCAACTTTTCCACTGACGTAATTCAAACGTTTTTTTTTCTGCGACTAATATAAAATCATAAGCCTATACATGTACGGTATGTTTTACCGCAGCCCCAAGGCCCTATTTCCTATACCACTGTGTGTGTATATATATATATATATATATATATATATATATATATATATATTGGTACGAAGTTCTCAGCGATACAAACTTCATTAAATGTTTTTGCCCATTTTGGGCTGACTAGTTTTTTACTAATAGATTGTTAATAAAAATCTATTAGTAAAAAACTAATCAACGCAAAATGGGCAAAAATATTTAATGAAGTTTAATGAATAAAGATAAAGACTGTCAGAAATGCAATTACTGATAAAAGTCACAGCATGTTCCTCCGCGTTAGTAAACTTCCGGTTTAATTTTTTGATTTTTCTATCGTAAATGAGTGTCAAAGTTTTCTTCTACATAAAGTATCAATTCGAACACCGAAGATGGTTTAGGAATATAAAAAAAGCTTTTTTGTTCTATCATATATATATATATATATATATATATATATATTTAGGAACGAGGTTTTCATTAATACATATTTTGTTAAATTTATTTTTTTCTTTCCACTGTCGGTTGTCTCCAGTTAAAGTCGCCATCCATTCTGTCTTTCGCAATCATTTTACTGTTACTTTAATTCTTCCTACAGTTCTCAGCTCTGGTTATTATGATGCGTTTTCAGATGGATGGCTGCCACTCCTAACAAATTCAAAGGACAGTACACCACTGTATGAGTGTAGTTATTTATAGGTAACAATGAGAAGTGAGACGTCGTTTCAGCCCACTAAGCTTGCAATAACTCAATAGATTAAGCTGGAGGTACAGAAAGTTCAATAAACAGGCGCGTGTTTTGTACAGGTAGCCCGCATTACTTGAAATGAAATGAAAATTTTTTGTGACATGAATGTATCAGAGCAACGTTTTGAAAAGAAATTTACTGAGTTCGACAACCAAAGTAACAGAGAAATTAGAAATGAATAAATTAAAAATTTTCAAACGTCATTCAGAGCATTCATTCTGCCACCTATTAATTTACTCGTGAACAAAACTTTTTCAATAGAAGTATAGAAAAAATTATTGTTTATATATTATCAAATAAATTATTTATCAACTGAAATTTTTTCAAGTGTTTCTTAAATGAAACTAAGTTGTTTTCGTAAAATCTACTTTTTAATTTCCATTAAAAACTTTAGAACAAGCAATATGGCAAAACGTAATGCTGAATTTTGCTTTGTTTCATAACGGATTATATGTTTCTGTTGAAACTCCTGTTATAAGTATAACACAATTCAAACGACGATGGTGGTTAATGGTGATTTGTTAAGTTGTTTGAAGAAAAAAGATAATGAATGACGTTATAACGATTTAGTTGTGGAAGTTTTAAACTGTTATTCGTTTCAAATAACCAAATTGTGGATTCACGCTTGGTGCGACATGTTACTGGCTATATGATTCTATTCAATAGAAATATTATTTAATTTGTAATTGAAAAATAGATGTTTGGATTGGCAACTTTTACTAGAAGATATGTGAGAAAGATTCAGTCAGTGAATGACGCAGTAAATTTAGAAATCATCTTAGAATTAAGAATTTTATTTCGTTTAAAATTCTAAAATGAAGATAAAATAATTCAACATGAAAGTCGACGCAAAACAACATAAATGACAAAACAAATAATATTAAAGCCTTACACAAAACAACATGTTATCAATCAATAAAACCGGCTCAAATATCATAAAATGAGCAATAAAAACTAACGCCATAACCACCAACCCAAATGACACCATGGGGTTTTAAAAAATTTAATCAAGCAGCAAGACTTCTTCCCTAATTCTAAAAAAATAACTTGCTTTATAAAATCAATGTCATTCGTATCTCATCTCATATATTGGATGGCTTGATATTTTAATAGCTTTCATTGCTATATTTACATTTTGGCACTTTGAAATATGTGCAAGAGATCCCCGCCTGTCACGCGCAATGTGTGTGATCTCTTGTTCCACGTGTATTCACACGCACCGTGAGTTGGTTGTTGATGCCTCTTGCAAATATTCAAGTGAGAATTGTTAAAAAACGCTAAAAATTACAAAATATTTTTTGAGTTAAGAGTGTAGGTACTAAAACAGAAACAGAACAAAAGCATTTATTCTGGATTTATGAGAAATAAAGATTGCATGTTACTATAATTCAAGAGGAAATTTCTCAAGTTTTAACGTATCATCGCTTACCAACATGGCTTTTAACAGCGAAGTTATTCATTGAATTTTAAAAGTTTGTTTAGAAGCTAAAACAAATCGCCAAATCAAATTTGCTTAATTTCACCGCACTAGTATAACATACGTAAAACACGTTTATAATTTCAAAAAAATTAGGAGTTGCAAGTCAAGGTTGAACAGTGAAAAGCACAATGTAGCGAATTTGCATATTTAAACCATATATCAATGGTTTTCATTAGTTCATAACTTATAAAAATTTTTAATATATATCAGAAAAAGTTGCCAATATTTTAAGTTTTCTTAAAATCTAGTAAAAATCGTTTATCGCTGGTTTTTTGATTTTAGCCAAAAAAAGTTGATTGCTTATAGAATTTACACACAATTTCTGATAACTTTTAGTCCGTTTTTTGAACTTTGAGATAGTATTTAGTAAAAAAAACTATTTACGAACAAAAAAATTTTCATTGGTGAATAGTTTAAGTACTAGTTAAAAATTTGTTTTTCGTTCTCCTTTAGAAAAAATAATACACTACCAAAGCTTTTGATAAGGTTAAACACGTGAAGCTTACAAAATATTTGAAAATTTGGACATTGATGGAAAAGATACGAGAGTTATAAAAAACCTTTATTGGGACCAAAAAGTAGCAATGAAAGTTGGTAACAAGATGACTAGTTTTGTCGAAATAAAGAACTGCTACATAATCATTAGTGGTAAACAGGTGAAACAAGTCAACAGCTTCAAATATCTTGTAAGGCTGGTTACCTCAGGTTGTAAACGGGATGTAGATTTCAAACGAAGGATAGCTATGGCAAAAGATGCATATTCTAAAATGAAAAACATCCTCACCAACAGTAAAATCAGAATATCAACAAATTGAAACTGTTAGGATGTTACATTTTTGTGTGGTAAGTACGGCTCTGAGCCCTAGACAATTTCTAAAGAAATGGAAAAAAATTAACGCTGCTGAGAAGTGGTTTTTCAGAAGAATTATGAAAATAAGTTAGACCTCTTATACTTTGAATGAGGATGTATTAAAACAGTCCGGTTATGAAAAGAGGAAATTACTACAGATATTCCGACAGGGGCAGTTAAAGTTTTTGGTCACATCACATCATGCGGAAGAAAAAAATGGAAAAGCTAACAACTACTGGAAAGATTGCAGGGAAAAGAGACCACAGTCAAAAACAAATCACATTAGTGAAGTCTTTGTGTTATTTGTTAAATATCACCAAATTTCAACTACTACAAAGTGCAAAGTCGTAAAGCACCAAATTGTTGATTGATCTAGTTGTTGTAGCTGTTTGAAAGCAATTCTATAATGAAACGTATTTGACATTTGTGTCAGCTGCTTTTTTGTTTGCGCGAATCAACTACGCTGTTTTACGTGTAAGTCGGTTTACAACTCTAGCAGTTTGAGGCAAAAGTATCTAGAGTTTGTTCACAAAGGGCAATGGCCATGTGCCGTTTTGCACAGATTACGTAATAAAATTTATTCTGAGATTTATGTCAAAGCAAAAACACTCATAAATTCATGTTGGTTTTTTTTCTGATTTTTGTAAATTTTTTCGTTTGATGTACAATTTTCTTTACATGAAAAACTTGTAACAAGAAATTGTGGAAGAAATAATGAAAGCACTAGAAACGTTAGATATATCTTATTGGTTTTCATGAATGCATAATCATCTTTATTGGATAAGATGCAGATTCGTTTTACATTAGATATGACATTAATTTCTTTCCCTCTCTTCTCTGTAATTAAGTCTGTTGGAAGGACGAAAGAAGAAAAAATATTTGGACTCCAGTAAATCCGTTACTTAAATCCAGATTCGGGTCCGGATGTCGCAGATCTCAAATCCTAAGATCCGTACCATTCCTATTTTTTAAAATATTGTCAATGGAGATTTGTAGCAAATGTAGCAATGTGACAAATACAAGTTCTATAATTTCAAATTTTCACGTTGAATTTTATTGTTAAGGAATAAAAAATAGGCTTTTTATGTTTGTAACAAAATATAAAAAACTTTTATACTGAATTTATTAATACATATGAAAATTAATTTCATACAGAAAAATTTATTGTATGAAAAATGCTGGTTTATATTGTTTTATTTTAGACTCTCATTCAATTGAATTAATTAGAGAACAAAAATAAGCAATATACTCAAACACACGCTCTAATACATACACATGATTTTTTTTAATAATGTATATGGATGTTATATATGACGTCATCATCAATGTAAGAATCATCATCAATGTAAAAGTCATCTAAATATTCAACTACAGTAATGATATATTCACGATGCCCAACATTATTTCTACTATAAAGTCTATCTCCTCTTTCGTTACCGCCATAATAGCTGTTCCCATTATCGGCACCATTAGTTTCACTTTCATCACCATATGCACTTGAACCGGCATCACCCCTACCACCGACGAAAATCAATCTATCACCATGATTCCCATCAACTTCGCTAAAATCATTCACAAAACCGAAACTATTAAATCTATTTCCATCAACTTTGCTAGTATTAACGCTGGCACCGTCCACAAAACCAAAATTTTTACTATGCATGTTCCCATCATCTTCTCCAACATTAACACTAACATCATCTTCAGCGTTCCCGTTATTTCCAATTGAGTAATGGACCACTACATTAACGCCGTCGTTGAAATCAGTAATAACAGCTTGCCGGCTGGAATCAATGCTGACAACATCCCCAACACTCAATCCAGCTTCCAATCCTATGCAGTCTATGAGGATGTTGATGACTCCAACTTTTAATTGAATTCCATTGAGACCGGGAATGGATTGAAAGCTCTCACTGTTGTACAAGAACAGGAGAGAGTCTTCTCGATCATCAGAGGTTATTGGAATAATTTCTCTGGGTGGTAAGTGCTCGACCATAATGTTCAACTTGGATGTCTGTTGGAATGAAAAAATTTATTAATTTAAAAACAATCGCAATGTTGGAAACCGGTTTAAAAATCGTCACATTCTAAAAACAAAGACTCGATAACGTTATATTTATATATATTTACAGTAGTTCAATATAACTAAAAATAATTGCAAAATGCAAAATAAGTTTATTAAAAAATGTTACATGCTGTCGATCAAAACTAAATTTATTGTATTTAATGGAAATATGTATAAAAACATGTAACCTTGATATTTCCCAGTCAGAAAAGCAATTATTCTATAACCTGGTTGCAAACTATCCTGTATCCACATGTATTTTACCAAATTAAAGATAATGTTTCCTTAATTAGAGAAATTTCTCTTTAAACTGTTTACAAGAAACTGAATAACTATATAAAGTAGATAAGCACAAGTTATTAGAAAAACTATATATATTTCTGTCTTTAATATATTATTGTAAGTAAATAGCTCTCATTTCATATTTTTTATAAAATTTCATAAATAAATTGCAATAAAAACAATTATATACATGTTTATAATATGCGAATTTTTTAATGACCACTAGGGTGCTTTTGTGTGTGTGTATGTGCCGACTACATGTTTGCGTATACATAATTTTTGGGAAATTTTTTTATACCTTTATTGCTTGCACGTAGTTACCTTCTTTGTTAACTCACACGTGTGTGTGCGTGTTCCAAGAATACCTTGAACGCAGGTCATATATATATATATATATATATATATATATATATATATATATATATATATTATTAGGAAAATTAAAAAAAGAAAAATTTATATAGCGCCAATTAAAACCTTTATATAAATATATATATATATATATATATATTTAGACTATCATAAATACAATTATTTATAAAGATCACTGCGTTTTTGGCATTATTCAACTTGTAGTTGAATTTCTCAATTTTTCTAACGAGACTTATTATCATCGCAGCATTTATGTTCTGAGCGGTTTACAAATTTTACATATACTCATGGACTGGACATATTTTTAGGTATCATAATTGTTGTTATTATTATTACAGTTATTTTCACCATTAATTTAAAGCAATATTTATCGAATAATTTTTATACAGGATTTCCAACTTTGAAAGCACACGCAGCTCGAGGTCACTTGTCTATAACATTTTATTTAGGAAGAAAACAAATTTGAATGGGATATCTGTCACAAGTTCTTTTTAAAGTAGGATTGCTAAATAACACAGGACAGGATGGATCCATGTATGCAACGCTGTTTCTTCAAATCGCACCTAATGATACACAACACACGAGTATCAAACCTCATGCATACAATGCAATGTCTGCCAAAAGTATATGAAGAGAAACGCAGACGAGGAACCATTCAAATATGGTAGTAATAAGTTAAAAAAGACGCTTAGAAATGCACATGGATAAGAAGCCGCTCAAGTGTGCTGCAAGTGATGGCCGTGATAAGTTCTATCAAAGTGAAAAATTACGTAAACATGAAAAAGCTTATAAAATATAATAAAATGTGATAGATTGATTTTTATTGTCTGTCCCAGATTTTCAAACTTGTTGTAAATGACATGAGGAATTGATTTTTTCGTCATAATAGTTTGTTGTCCGTATTTGGGATTTAAAATGTTTGTCACTGTGTGTCATTGTTGTAAAACCTAAATAATTTATTTATTTGACTTTCTAAAAAGATCGAGTTATAAATAAAAAAACAAATATCGTTTGCTGTTAGGCATATTCATCGTCGTTATGTTCGTTCTAAAATTTAAATCGAAACAACCAATCAAAATATTATTTTTGAAGCCTCCGTTACGTACTTTTTTCTTCCGTTGCGCATTTCCTGTGATTAAGGTGAATGGTTTCGCCCGTATTTTAAAGATCGGCCGTCATGATGCAAAATTATGTTAAAACTTATCATTAACCTGTGTGAATTTAGGTGAAAGTGAAAGTTTAAAAAAAAATTAGGACTCCTAAATGACGGTCTTGAAAAGTTAGTTGAAAGTAAGAAAGAATGCTATCGCTCTGTGAGTTGATGATGTAATGTCTAAACAAGCGCCTGATCCTGCCGTGCGGTCGGTGAGCTCGAATGATAGTGCTCCCGGTGTTGTGTAAGGTTCCAATCCCACTCGCGTATGATGTGTGTTGTCGAGTCCTCTGAGTATTATAAAAGAGAAAAAGTCTTTCAACTTATTTGACTAAGCGAAGGTTGACCAGACTTAATAGGATTTTTCCGAAAAAAATAATCAAGAGATTTGTCTTGTGCGCAAGTTGATCATTTTTGAGCTAGCTTTGAGAAACAAATTGTAGTTAAACTTGTGGCAAATCATTAGTAATAAATTAAGTAAGGAAATACCTACATAAAAGTTGCTCCGCGTTTATAAACTTGCACGCAGAAAATAACAAGATACTGTTATGTTAGTGTGTTAATACTTTACCACTTAATATTACATCATCAATGTAACTGTGCGATATTTTTTATTAAATATAGCTATAAATTCTTTCTAGGCAGATTTAACTATTATAGATAATTACAGGCATGTATTTAATTATAAAATTTTAAAAGTTAATTCGCTTTAAAATATTTCATAAGAACCGAAGCATTATTCTTTTTTCGATTTATTTCATGTATAATTATATTTGATTTAATTACATTATATACATAGGCTGGTACTACGTTGTACAGTTTATTCGGTTAAAAGTTTCGAAAGGATTCGATGTTGATACGGTTCCTCGCTCACGGCAACATTCTGCTTCATCTGTGCCAGTGAAAATCTGCTACAAAAAAAAAAACAAAAAGTAAACAAATTGTGCAACGATTGTGATGGTATTCAGCGTTTTTACAATCATAAGATTATTTTTAAATTAAATTATATGAGATGAAATTGTTATAAATTTAAAAAATAACTTGCCGTTTAATTAAACATGTCTAACTTCTTGTCAATCCGTCCAACAAATCGGTGTCATATCTGTCAAAGTCAACGACCCACTTGCGTGTATGTGTCCTACAATTTTCTGATTTGAACGAAAAATTAGCAATCGCAAATATTTACTTAGTTCGGTAAGTAAGTTAGTTTAACGGAAAAATCGTCATGACAGTGACGAGACCCATTCGCAAGTGGGAAGTTTTTCCAGGAAAGAACAAATTCTTCTGCAATGGTCTGATCATAACAACTGATCAGCCATCCATTTTCCTGCTTACAAACTTCCTTCTCTTTGGAGTGACGGCACTGTTCTATGGCTTTGAGTCAGTTTTCTGGTTTCATACTTCATCTGATATATTGCATTAAATTATGATATTAGCTAATATTATTATTTATAATTTTATATTATGTACAGATGGTGAATATGAAATTTTTTAATTTATTCATATCTACTAGCTGTCCATACTTGTTTAGAAAGTTATCTCCGAGCATCCCATTCGTTGATGTGGCAGTTTTCATTTTTGTGGTCATCTTTCTGTACAAGGCAAGTTTTATGGATCCGGGAATCATTCCAAGGGCCACACCCCAAGAAGCTCTCTACATTGAACGAATGATGGGTCAGTTGCTGGGGTCAAGGAATGAATAATGACCCTGATATGATCTATAATAGCATGACCATTTTTGTATTTTTTCCATAGATCTTTGTGTAAATTAATAAAGGAGTATCTCAGTTTAAGAGATAAAAAATTGTTATCATTCTTTATAATGAAATTACTGTTTCTTTGGTGATTGTTTGTCAGTTACTTGATTGCTGCTGAAACTAAATTTTTCCAATGATTTTTTTTTCAATTTTAAAAATTTATTTTTTCAATGGCATAGTTTCCAGTACCAACTTTATTATGAAATTATTTCATATTTAATTCTTCTTTTTATAATTTTTGTTTTTTTAAATTATTTCAGATTTTCCACAAAGCGGCCAGTCGATTGCCTACCAGCCCCCTCGCATTTTAGATATCACAGTGAAGGGTGTGGCCACCAAAGTGAAATATTGTTCTACATGCAAATTTTTTAGACCACCAAGGGTGTCACACTGCAGTACCTGTGATAACTGTGTAGGTCAGTTGGTTGGTCAGCTTGTTTGGTTGGTTCGCTTGTTGGTAAGTTTGTTGGTCAGTTAGTTGGTTGGTCAGCTTGTTAGTCAGTTAGTTGGTTGGTCAGTTGGTTGGTCATTTTTTTTTATTGATTTATTGCTACTACTACTAAAGCTAGTACTTATTATTTTAGAAATAATAATAATACAGTTTAGAACTTTTGTAAAATCTAATAATGATAATAAAATAATATGAGCAGAAAGATTCGACCACCACTGTCCATGGGTGGGCAACTGCATTGGCAAGAGAAATTACAGGTTGGTTGGTTGGCTGGCTGGTAGGTAGGTTGGTTGGTTGGTAGGTTGGTTGGTTGGTTGGTTGGTAGGTTGGTTGGTTGGTTGGTTGGTTGGTTGGTTGGCTTAGTTGGTTAATATTTTCAGATTGATTGGTTGGTTGGTTGAAGGATTACATGATTGAGTGTTCATTAATATTGAGAGTATTAATATTCATATTTTTATATCTATAACTTTTCAGTTAATTTATTATGTTTGGTTGATTTTGGGTCACTCCATGCTAAATAGCAATGTACATTTTTTTTTCTTTCAATTTTATACATGTGTGGTGTCCTTGGATTAGTTGAACCAGCATATGAAAGTTTTGTGTTTTCTGGCAATGCATTCTGCTGAGTGAAAGTGTTTATGGATTGAGTTAATCCGATGATTCATTCATCTATATATAATCTTAAACCCAGGTTTTTTTATTGGTTCGTCATCACCTTGACGATACACTGTTGCTATGTGTTTGCATTCTCTCTCACTACCATGATACTAAGTCAGTACTGAGTAGATGTGATGTTGTGTTCGTGTGCGTTCTGGTGTTTTTGTGGTCCTTTTTTCATTGTTTAAAAGGTTCTAATTGTTTTTTTTTTTATAAAAAGTTGTGTTATTTATGTCGAGGCTTTTTATTTTTAAAATCAAATTGCATGTTGATGTAACTTTTCATTTGTTGATGTAACTTTTTTTGTAATGATCGACAGTTTCAATAGAGTCTGACTTTCTGAATGCTCTGAAGACGTCACCTGGAAGATATCCTTTAGTCATTTTTTCATCCATCCATTCAACTATCCGTCCATCCATCCATTCAACTATCCGTCCATCCATCCATTCAACTATCCGTCCATTCATCCATTCAACTATCCATTCATTCATCCATTCAACTATTCGTCTATCTATCTGTTTGCTATTAACTCATTTATCAAGAATTTCATCCATTTATTCAATCATTTGTTTGTCCTTTATTTGACTCAATGTTTGTCCGTTTGTCTATTTGTTTGTTTGTTCATTCTTTTTTTTTGACTTCACCTTTGTTCAGTTCTTTATTTATTTATTTATCTAATCATCGATTTCCCAATTCATTCATTCATTCATTTATTCATTCATTCTTTTTTCCTTTCTTTCTTTCTTTCGTTCATTCACTCACTCACTCATTCATTCATTCATTCATTTTGTCATCCTTCCGTTAACACAGCATACAAACGCCATTTCATAATTCCATTGATGTCATTAACAACACTGGTAACATCGGCAACAGCAAATTAAACGTACCTACCTATTCATCCTTAACCTGGCTCTTTATACTGTGATCGAGATAGTTGTATCATTCGTTTGTCTATGGTCGTTTGTCGGACTGGCGGGTTTCCATACTTTCCTCTCTTTCTGCAACATCACAACTAATGAAGATGTCTGTAGTTATTTTTTTTTATTGTTTAA
Organism: Helobdella robusta; assembly: GCF_000326865.2. Classification (NCBI taxonomy): domain Eukaryota; kingdom Metazoa; phylum Annelida; class Clitellata; order Rhynchobdellida; family Glossiphoniidae; genus Helobdella; species Helobdella robusta. The sequence continues at coordinate 5,333,880 of NW_008705330.1, read as the reverse complement.
TTTTTCTATTTTTTTAACTTCATCGTCGTCACATCAACGTTACTGTAGCGATCGTTATCCGGCTGATAATCAATCATTTTAGTCACCATTGTAATAATGATTTTTCAGCATAAACATTCTCTTTGTAAACATCACAGTCATCTTACTTAATCGCAAACAACAGTCTTATCATCATTGCCATCATCATATCATCAGCAATCATTAAATGCTGTCATCGCCATTGAATTCTTCACCACCAACTTTTCTCTGATCACATTATCACTAATGTTATCATTATAAAATAGGCCTCATTCTCATCATCATTCCTACTCACTCCTACTTAGATCAAAAGCTCTTACACAAGGGGTCAGAAAAATCCTTTCAGCTTAGATTCCAAGTTGTCAAACTTCTGTTTCATGATATTTGGTCCCGTCACACCAAGGTATGAATGCGTTGTTGTTTGTGTCGTTGCTTTTTATTTTGTGTTGTTGCTTGTTTCGTTGTTGCTTGTTGCGTTGTTCTGTTCGTTGTCTGTTTATTTCTTTTCTGTTACTACAGAAAATGAATTTTCCATATTTCATAACAATACTGGCCACCAAAAACAGTTTAATAGATAGGAGGGGCTTTGTAAAGACGGATTGTGTCCCAGCAACAACAACATCTCAACAGCAACAACTTCAACACCAACATCAGCATCAGACCACGCCAACAAGCACCGTGACAGCAATCTTGTCTGTGAAAGAAGCGAAAGTAAAATCTTTAAACTATGCAGAAACCTTGGCTGTTCTGGATGAAAAAACTCAGAGCAGTAACAACAGTCTTGCTATCAACAACAGCAACTCCACTGAAACTATCTCCAACAATTCAGAGAGTTGTGTTGCTAACAACATTCTAATTGATCCGGGCAACAACAACAACAATGACAGCAACAACATTAACAGCAGCAGCAACTACAACAGCAACAACGACACGGATAAGATCAAATACACCTTTGATAATGACAACTTCAAATATAACATGGATAACAATGATATAACAATTGCCACTCATTCATTAGTGAAAAACAAAGCAAACCTCCATAGCATCAATAACAACATTAACAATGTCATCATTAAAACCACCAGCAACGGATCGATAATGACATCAACAACTAACAATGCCAACAACAACAACAACATCCACACATCTTACATTCCTAATATTATATGCCAAACCAAGAATAACAACAGTTTACACATTGATTTGTAAACTCTGCTAAAGAACAATTTGTTGAATGTTAAATTTTACGTCCTTTACTACAATCTTTTTCAAACATTATGCATTATTTTAGAACATATCTTTTTAAATCAAAAACTTGATTTTATGTGTAGATAAAAAGAAACAGCTCCATTTATTTAAAGATACATACGTGTGTCTCTACGTATTTATTTGACGCATATCTTTTCCATTCGTTTATACTTATAATATAAAAGAACGCTACCGTTTTAAATATCGGGTTTTATATGATATAAAGAAATATTTTATATCACAAAAACTTCGAAAAAACACTTTGATATTTGTGGAATATTCGTAAGTCTAAATTTATAACATTTCATAAAAATGTACTATTATTTCTGTATGTATGTATATATATATATTTATACATTTTTTACAATATTCTATAAATTTTACCGAATGTTTGGCGTTAATATGTTTGTAGTTCGTTTTTTCGATTTTTCTCACTAAAGTTTTTTGGAGAATGTTTAGTATATTAAAATTCAAAATAAACTTATTTTCCGAATTCATGCTGCAAATAAGACCATATTTCGATTCCTCCGAATGAATCATCATCAGTGCAAGTTGATTTATATAGGGAAATATTTACTTTGTGAAAATGAACTTCGATAGAAATTAGGTGTCAGATTTCTTTATTGGCTGGAACTACAAACATTTTAACGCCAAACATTCGGTAGAATTTATAGAATATTGTAAAAATTATGGTCTATTACCAACATATATATAGAGGCAAAACAGTATATATATATATATATATATATTTATATATAAATATTTATATCTGTATGCATATATTTCTTTGTTTTCAAATGAATTTGCTTTCCATTGACATGCAATCTAATAAACGTATACATAAACAAAGACACACACACACACACACACACACACATATATATATATATATATATATATATATATATATATATATATATATATATATATATGTGTGTGTGTGTGTGTGTGTGTGTGTGTGTGTGTGTGTGTGTGT
>NW_008705330.1:5330661-5331112 GCF_000326865.2 Helobdella robusta | reverse complement strand
GATCATCATCAGTGCTCCTTGCTGTATATATAGGGAAATATTGACTTTGTCAAGATGAACTTTGACGTTGTAAAAATTAACTTTGGTGTTATAAAATTGAACTTTGATGCGAATTAGGTGTCAGGTTTCTTTATTGGCTGGACATCTTCTTTGGTCTACTTTTCTTCATCGATAGCATCATATTCTTCCAAATGAGATTTGATAGCACCACTCTGTTTATGCATCGTAAGCCTTCTAGTCAGTGAGGTAGTAGTAATCCCGATATATATGCTATTCTTAAACATATCATCAATAAAAACAGAGTGGTGCTATCAAATCTCATTTGGACTCAACACTCAACACACTCAATCACAATTAGCCGTGAAATTCTCGACAGCAACACCAAAGTAATATACCAGAACAGCAACTACACGCATCTTAAAATTGCAGAAGCAGTCCTAATTGACATCGA
>NW_008705330.1:5319448-5330364 GCF_000326865.2 Helobdella robusta | reverse complement strand
CAACCACCCAACCCAAACCATATATATATATATATATATATATATATATATATATATATATATATATAATATGTGTATATATATTACATAATATTTATATATATATATATATATATATATATCGTTTGTATATCTATTAGCTTATATTTTTGTTATTTATTTTATAATTACTTAAATTATGTGTACATTGTTTCAAATTCTTTCATTGCATTCTGCTTTCAAGACAACGGTTTTCTGGTCCGTGTAGGTAATTTTTTTTATGCGTTAGCGTGTTTGTGTGTGCGTGCATGTTGCGTGCGTGTATTTTTGACGTTTAATATATTCAGATTAATATATTTGATTCGTTTTACTCAATGGTTTTCCCGAAAACGCTACCCTACGACAGTTTCAATTCGATTTCCTGGTAGCATTTTCGTGTCTCGTAATTTATAATGTTAAAGATAAATAGCATTTGGTAGCTAATTTTCATAGTTCTTATGTGAATACGTATAAAATATATTTATATAAACAGAGTTAGTTAATTCTTTAGAAGGTTTGCATATGTTTAGAAGTGAGTTGACGATTTAGTAGCCAGCAGATCATATCACGACAAATACTTACCTTTAAGATGTTTTTTCCTTCATTGCAATAATTTGTTCAGTTCATTAGCACTTGTTTATTCGTTATTTTGATAACCTTTTGTTTTCCATCGACGAAACATATTTTGTTACCATTACTAACTTCCACAGGTAATTGACGAAATTTATTTCTACCATACAATTAGGTTACAGTTAATTGATGGACGGGGTATGATGGTTAGGTGGCGCATGAACGTAATTAGTGGACGGACATCAACTTCATCACAATTGCAAATTTGTAGACGTATTCACTCACGGTCAGTCAATTAGATTTTTAAACACGAAGTCAGGGAAACCGCAGTCGGGAAATTTCAAACGAATACTTGAACATTCCTGGACAATGTGGCTCCATCTGATTCCTGTGCCGGTGGCGTTTCACACACACACACACACACACACACACAAACACGCCAAACACACACACAAACACGCTGCCGATGTTACAACGTTTTCAAACTGACACAAAAATACTTCCTGCTAAGCTTTAATATACATAATAATAATAATGAAACGATACTAAACCAAATTCAAATGATTTTTAAATTGAAATTTTTTAAATAAGATTGTTCATCAATAATAATGCAATGTTGGTAAGAACGGTGTAGTGGTAATTTTCCAAATGAGTTTTAAAGAAATGTTTTTTAAAAAGTTTATGACTACATTTCAATGTTTTATAACTTGATTTGTATATGTATGTGTATGTATGTATGTGTGTATGTATTGTATATTCTAATTTCCAAGCTTAGATTGTAATGCAACGGATATTTAGTCGAAAAAGATCGGATAACTAAATGAAAATCTATTAACACGCGACGTATTTACATTTAATTATCCACCAGCCGGTTAGGTAGATGAAGCGCATATAATTTTAATTGACAACGACAGCAAGATGCAGACCCGGAACTAAACTATGGGAGAGGGGGAAAATTTTATGGTGCGGCATTATTTGGAAAGTTTTAAAAAATTGAAAAGTTATTTACAGAATAGTATAAGAATTAATTGGTGCTTGGAGGGAAAGGGAGCACCTAACTAATCTTTGCCCCCTCTGACAAACCTCTTAGTTCGGATCCTGGCAAAATAGTGTAAGTGAAATGAGTGATGGTCTTGGAAAAAGAAATAAGCAATGCAGACGATACAACATTAAATCAATTAACATTATTATTAAGGTAGAAGATCATTGTAATACTTAGTTCAATTTTATAAATAAAATGTAAAGCAACTTTAATGAAAATAAAACCGTTCATTGTTTCCTTAAAATTCAAATTACTTGAAAAAATAATACTTCGGTATAAAAAATTAAAAGTCGTTTAAAAATGAACAAGATTTAGTCAACTATGAAAAGATAAATTAATGCGGTGGCGAATGTTGAAAAAAGTGACAAGAACCTTATAAAAAGTAGATTGAAAAAAACTGCCAATACGAAACAAACAACGAACGAACGAGCTACAATCACAAAATGATCACAGCACGTAACAACAACATCTCAATCTTGTCATGATTTTTTAAAAATTCTTTGACAGAAAAGTCGAATCTGTGGCTCGTCAACAGAATAAAATAACGAAAAATTATGACTCATATACATTCAAACATACATTCTAACATTTCTCCAGTTGATCATACTTACATACTCAATTATTTACGTAGAGAGAATATATGCCATCTCAGATGTTCATCTGACGGCATGCGATAAAACTCAATTTCAAACCTTGACTTGGATCGTAAATTACAAAAAAAAAAATGATAGCAGCAATAAATCTAGTGTTAAGATAACTTAGGATCCTACGTCACACTGGCCTAGCTTGAAAGCAAAGAGAAACCATCTATCGTATGCAGAAGTGTATGACTGCTAATTGCATTCTCGTATACGTTGTGATTGTTTGTTTGTTTGTTTGTTAGCTAAATGTTGTGCGTTAGCCAAATAAGTGACTGTTGAGAAGTTGACTATCAATAAGAATAAGAATTATAGTTAATAAACACAATGTTCAATAACAAATACAATAACTCAACATTAACAACAACTATAGCAAAGAATTTTTCAAAAAGAACCAAAAGCAGAAACAAAACGAAAATAAAAGTTGAAATAATAATAAAATTACTGACTGCTGTTTGTCTGCGGAGAAAAGCTACATGACAAATTAACATTTGGTAAAATAGATGTATTTGAAATTCTTGTATCTTACTAGTGAAATAGATGCGTACTATGTTAAAATCTTTTTCATATCTCACTAACTTGGAAACCATTAAATTATTGCAACTGCAACAAATTAATACAAACAGCATACACTGCATTACAAGCATTCAAAAATTGAGATTGAAGATATAATTAGGTCTCTATAAATAACCAACTTTAACTTTACATTTTAAACAAGCTGTATATACAAATATATAATTATTGATGAAAATCACAGCATGTTCCGCCTTAGTTGACTTCCATTTACTATCGTTAGAAAAATCGAAAAATTAAACAGGAGTTAACTAACGCGGAACATGATGTGATTTTCATCAATAATTGCATTTCTGACAGTTTTTATCCAACAAATATATAAATATACGTGTGTGTTTATGTGTGTGTGTGTGTGTTTATGTGTGTGAGTGTTTACAGTTACACTACTGCTACTTCCACTACATTAATGAAATGAAATGCGATTAAACTTTTGAGAGATAGTGAAATATATTAGGGGGGAGCACGGCGTAGAATCTGTTCATCACCCAGGTTAGCAGTGTGGCTACTCCGTTGTAGATCTGAAATCAAGCATTAAAAATTAAACCAGAGTAAATTCAATTAATAAAATTTCTTAATGAAAATTTAATCTATCGGGTAAATGTTTCAAAATGTTACCCAATTCAGCGCTTGAAGAAGAAGTTTTTGCTGTCGATTTTTTTTTCAGAGCTTTTTACCAATAATTTATTTAATTAACTTGCAGTAATTTAACAGCTTCTTAATAAGACTTAATTATTAACATTTGAATTAAATCGGCTAACCTATTTATTCAAAAACAAACTTATCACAGCATGACACTTTATAAACGACCTAAGACCTAACTCAAAATTTGTTGAATTGTCATAAAAAAAAAGATTTTTTGATTTTCTCATAGTTACAGATGTAAAAAAATGCCGGTCATAGCTGTTCAAAAGGCAGTGTGCATTTTATAGCTGAAGGGCATCAACAATGCAGCGGCAACAGCCAGCAGCACCAACCATTCTCGTGTAATGCGTCGTTGAGTCTGGATACTGCAGTGTCAGAAGAGCCATCAGCACACTCACGGAACAAAATCCTCCAGTGAAGAGGATGTAAAAGGGGAGGTCTTTCTTTGGGTAGATTGACAGGTCGTGAAATGCTGGTGATGGAATATTTACTGACTGATTAATACAACCAGCCGTTCAAATTTCTATTCAATTATTCATTCGTTTAATCATTAATCAATATTTAATCGATCAATCAATCAACCAATCAATCAATCAGCCAACCAAAAAACCAACCAATCAATCAGTCAGTAAATTAGTCAACCGGCAAGCCAGCCAGTCAGTTAATCAATTAATGAAACAAAAAAGGAACCAACATGGTAGTAGGCTTCTATCTGTAACCTCTGTCCCCGATGGATAAGCGTAGAACATCAAACCCCTCTCCAACGGGTACGGGATCATGCGAAATGCTGGCCGATGTGAATTTCCAGAAATTTGATTCAAAATAAGAAAAAAAAACTCACAACAAATTTAAAATGCATAAAAAATAAAATAACATAATACATAAAAAATTTCTGCAAAAAAAGACACACCAACACATACAAACTACAGACTAACAAAATTAAACAAACACAAACAAACTTAGTTAAAAAATACAGAAAACGAAAAAAAGAAAAATAAAAAAAACTAACTGCCTTCCCAGGTGTAATGTAGGAGGTTCAGGGCACCATCAACCCTCTTCCAGTGCTGGAGGTGAAAGAATGCATATGCTATCCCTTCACTGTCCCCTCGCTTCAAGATGTGCTCGGGCGGCAATATCAGGGACTTCATTTCTAGCAGGTACTATGAGATGATGGTATGACGATGGTGAGGAGTAGAATAGGCTGATGGCTAAAGGAGCAGACAAGCAGTCAGTCAGACAAATAAACAGACAAACATCAGACAGACAGACAGACCTTGGGAATGTGTGGATTGAACTCGACAGCCCTGTGTATGGCCTCCACAGCCGCCATTTCAGGTGTGGTCAGACCACGACGAATAGCCATTTCCGGTGAGAACCTGATGGTGGTTTTGATAACGATGGCAGTAGTGATGATGATGATGATTTGAAGATGGCTTGTTGATGACGGTTAATTTAATAGAGGTATTATTTCTTTCTTCTCATATCATACATGTTGGTAGCATGGCCAATGTAGTTGATATCATTCAACATAAGTGCATTATTCGAAATATCAAGCCAAGTGATGAAATAGAAGGGGTTTAACAAATCATTAAATTAATTAATCAATCAACTAACCAGCCAACCAATCAATCAACCAATCAACAAACCAACCAACCAGCTAACCAACCACCAACCAACTAATTAATCAACCAACCAGCCAACCGACCAGTAAACCAACTAACTTATCAGCCACTAATCTAGCCTTCATCAGCGCAGTTGTGTAACATATTAGAGCTGATTTTGGGAGGTTGATGTCTGGATGTTGTGGAAAACAGGATGAAGTGTGAAGACGGAGCATGAAGATGGCAGTAATGATAAATTTGAAAATGACAATGATGATGGCGATGATAACTTCTTCATGAGATGAATTTTTACCTTATTATTTCATTACATTTTTTTCCTCTTCATTGTCATAATTTTCAAACAACTTGAAAATCATTTTATAAACATGGACATTGTCAACATCATCTTCTTCTTCGCCTTCATCATCATCATCATCATCGACAACAACATCATCATCCTCATCACCATCATCATCAACATCATTAATAGCAAAATCATCCAAAAACACTAAGAAACCAGCCAGCCAAAGCTAACCAACCAGCCTCAACCAACCAACCAACCCACCAACTAATCAACCAGTCAACCAAATAGTCAGCCAACCGACCCACCAACCAACCAACCATCATATTTGACTAGCAGTGCCTGAACATCAGCATACGCCTGTAGCTCAAGAAGAGCTTCAACTAAATTCTCGTGAATGTTGAACAGGTTGATGGCTGGGAAGTCTCTTATTATCTGAGTGAGGGAAGAAATGTATAAATGAATGAATGAAAATTAGTTAATTAATTGAGATCTGGATTGACAAATTAGTGAATACATTTACAAATGCAGTAAACAAACTATTAAAAAAGAGACGTAGACAAATCTTAAGCTTTATTAATAACATTCCAAATGATGATGACGAATGATGATGAAAATGATAATGTTAATAACAACAATGATGACGATGATGAGAACGATGATGACGACGACGTTGACAACGGTAGCAGTGATGACGTGCAGTGAATGACTAACCTCTCTCATCATCTTCACAGCTTCCCGAACTTTCCCCAACTTACGCAGGCACATAGCCAGCCTCCTCTTTATGTACACAAGAACGTTGACGTCACGTCCTGGTGGCGAGGACGGTGATGACGAATATGACGATGGAAAAATATGGTGAGGACGATGATGACGAATATGACGATGGACAAATGTGGTGACGATGATAAATATGATGTCGAGTTTGATGACGATGATAAAAAAAAGCTACATGGAGGACTATGATTATGAATATAATGGTGAAGATGATGATGAAAGCGATAGTAAAGATGGTCCAGATGATGAATACCATGGCGAGTATGATGATGACAAAGGTGACGAAGAACGACGGTCATGGGCAAAAAATGGTGAAGATGATGATTTGGAGTCATTTTAAATGTTATTCTATTTCGTTATGTGATGGCGCTTTCAAATTTTAACCAACTAGAGATAGATAAATTTTTAATTGATTGGTTAGAAAAACAGTAAGTAAAGATGGTCTAGGTGGCAAAAAAACAAAAGAAGACAAATAAAATGATGAAGATAATGACAAAAGAACTGAAGATGATAACAGTGAAGGAGGTGTAGGTAGATGTCAGATGATGATAAACGAGGAGGACAATGATCAAATGATGTCTACAATGATTAAAATTAAAAAAAAATGTACTTACAAGAGCCAATGCACAACTATCCACACCATCATCATCATCTTTTTACTCATCATACTCATCACAGTCATCATCATCTTCGTCATCATCATCTTCATCGTCATCCTGATCTTACTGTATATGGTTTCATTGGCCACACTGAGATACTGGGTGGCTTGGGACCTTCTGCAGTTCGTCTCTGCCACTTTGTACGCCTGTCTTAACAACTTTTCTGCCTGCAATTATCATGGTGTGAGATGATGTGAGGATATAGATGGCGGAAGCATACTTGATATAAAGAATGAAGATGATATATAGATGATAAAAACATACTTGATATCAAGGATGAGGATGATATAGATGAAGAAAACATAATTGATATCAAGGATGAAGATGATACAGATTATGAAAACATACTTAATACAGAGGATGAAGATGATATAGATTGTGAAAACGGTGTAGATACAAGTGATGAAATTTATAAAGCTGATGATAATACAAATGATAATGAATATAATAATGATGAAAATGTAGATGACATTGTTGTTAACAACAGTTAACATCATCCTCATAACCAAAACAATCATTGTTGTCACACAATCATCATTATATCATCACAGTATCATCAATATATCATCACATCATCATCATTATATCATCACATCACCCATCAAATCATCATCATTGTATCATCAAATCATCCTCTTATATCATCACACCATCATTATATCATTACAGAAGCATCATTGTATCATAATTACTTCAGATATGGTGTTGCAATCCTCTTCAGCCAATAATATCATAGCTGGGGCACAGCTGCCGGAAATAAGCATGTGAGAAAGAAGAAAAATAATTAAATGTATATGCTAAAAATGGCTGCTTTTATAAATTATTCCTAATTAATAATAATAATAACAATAAATAATAATAATAATAATATAAAAAGGTAGATAAGTAGTTAAATAATAAAAAATTATGTACATATATGACGGATAGAAAAAAAATGACAATATCCATCATCTCACCCATTCTTTTAAAAACATAATTCACAACTTATAAGGTATCATTGAATGGAACAAAATAATAATACAATACAATAATATAATTATAATAATAATAATAATAATAGTTATAATAATAAATCAGATGATATCACATAACATACTCTGGACTCATTTCTAGAACATCCCTTGCAGCAGATATGCGAGCCGATTTGTCTCTCTCCCGCCAAGCTATCTGCATGGCTGGTTTTATTAACTATCCAAAATTAATAATAATAAAAATATTAATAATATAATAAATTATTGCTATTATCATTCATGGTTGCTTTAGTTCATACAATGGAAACGTCATTTATAACATTAAGAAGAAAAAGAGCCTGAATAACCACCATTGTGACGTAGCACAATGAAACGAGAATAGCAACATGCGAGCTAAAAATCTGGAGTGACAGTATATCCAACAACAACAAACAACACAAAAAAGCAGCAAAAACATTATGCAACAACAATGTCAAAACATTCAAACAACGATAACGACAACAACAACAACAACAGATTCAACCTTCATAATCTGTTTTTCCACTGTCATATTCACATGTGAAAAATGTTTGGTGATCTTGGGCAGATAAGTTCATATCGTAATAAGTCAAAGGTTCTAAACCAGTGGCCGTCTGGAACCTTTGGTACTCTGCTCCTCTGAATAAACTCAATGGGTTTTGCCAAACTTTTGTTTCTGTAATTTTATTAATAGAGGGAAATGATTTAGATCACTCATTCCCACAAAACAATGATAATACACAAACTCTAATTAATGAATGATTGAAAAGTCATAGAAAATATTTATAATGACATTAACACTAGCATATAGATGTAAATTCAAAATACTAGAGCAAGAAAAAAACCTGGAACAACTTGATCATCACTGGCTATGTCGTCAATTTCCGATGTGTTGGGATCTGCTCCGCCGAGCAATGGTGACAAGTAGTTGATGGTGATGTGTTCGATGAATGAGATGCCATACTTCTTGTAATACCACCACTCAAATAACTGCTTTGGTGATCGTATTTATAACGTTATGCAAATTTTTAAAAAGATCCTACAATCAAACTCTACTAATACAATTTATGATATATATATATATATATATATATATATATATATATATATATATATAAATATAACTATTAACAAAAACTAATAAAAAATGAAAAAATATAGAATTTAAAAACTGTAAGCTTAACTGTAAATGTAAAAACACAAACGCTTATTTTTCACAAAAATTAATCTAAACTAGAAAACTGAAATTTTCGAATTGAGGAGATTTAATACTAACGAGTATTATAGCAGACACTAAGGAGGACAACCCTGTCATGATAATATAAAACCTTGGAGTCACTGTGATGAAATGCATTGTGGCTTGGAGGATGTATTAAATATGCATCATGATAAATTAATTCCATTTATTTATATTTCTATGCAATCTTATTCTATTCTATAAAAATTTTCTTTTATTTATTCTATGCAACTTTATTTTAACTTAAAAATAGATAAAAAATATTTCATTTATTTTTACTGATAAAAAATCATTTTAACTTATTAAATAATTATTAGTGATAATTCGCTTATTCAACTTATAATTTAATTTTATTAAAAAGCATTCAAAAAATAAAAATGTTATGCCAATAGTTAAAAATCCATTAGTAAATAAATTGTTCAACTTTTATGTTCACCAGTGTTCAATATTCATACATTATAATAGATACATTTAAATTTAAAAATAAATGAACAAATAATTAATACATTAATTTGTTTGACCATACATACATGAACAATATTAAATTTATTAATTTTTAAAAAACAACATAATGAGACAAGTAGATTAATCTTATTAATTATTTAACTTTTATGTTTTTAACATTTAAGTTTTGCAACTAAATTAAATTTGAAAAACTTTAACTTAACAAAATACACTTTCATAATTTTGTAACTTAACTATAAAAAAACTAACTAAAAACAAGATTGAGCATTCTGCCTGCCTGGCTAGCAAAATAATTATAATTTGGTTTGGAGTCTCTGTCTGATGAATACTGATATTGATTGACCAGAAGATTAGAAGAGGTTTCTGTTTGTCAGGGAATGGCAGGCCTTATTTTTATTCTGTAATTCTCTTTTGTTGTATTTGTTCATGTATTTTTCTCTCTTTTTGTATTTCACATCACTTTTTTTCTTGCCACAACTGAGTAGTTTTTCAAATAAATAAACATTAAATTATTTCTACAAATACAGCAGCGTTTTTTTATGTAAAATTACGATTCAAATCACTTTCCGATCAATCGTAAATAAATTTTATTTGCAATTAAAACCATTCATCTATCTCCCGTGTACCTATCTACTATATATAAACATAAATGAAATGACATTAGGTTGATGTCAATCTTTTCTCTCGCATCAACATTTATAAGCATACATTATAGATAGATAAATATTTTTTCACCCTGTGTATATACATATATATATATATATATATATATATACATATATATAGTTTTTACAATATTCTATTAATTCTACCAAATGTTTGGCGTTAATATGTTTGTAGTTTGTTTTTTCGATTTTTCTCATTAAAGTTTTTTGGTTACAAACATATTAACGCCAAACATTCGGTAGAATTTATAGAATATTGTAAAAATTATGGTCTATTACCAACATTTACATATATATAGATATATGAATGTATATTCATTTATATAAATAATTATATATAAATATATATATAAAGAGAGAGAGAATATCTAGAAAATAAATACATTACACATGTGAAAAATAAACAAGAATATAGATGATATGATGTTAAAATGTTGAAAAAACTTGAAATGTCTCCTTATAACATCTATGGTGAAAAACAGTGCTAGAAATCCAATGGAATCATATACTTAAAAGACTAAGAATGGAACACAACGCATTTGAAAAAAGAGTGATTATATATATATATATATATATATATATATATATATATATATATATATATATATATATATGCGAATATCGTTAAATATTTTTGCCCATTTAGCATTAATTAATTTTTTAATAAGGATTTCGGCAACACGAAGCTGTTTTATTTCGTATTTATTATCATTATGTGTCCTCCCAGGCTTACAATGTT
>NW_008705330.1:5305541-5319398 GCF_000326865.2 Helobdella robusta | reverse complement strand
CAAGAAATGAAATTATGACGTTGTAATTAGAAAATTAGAAATATGAAAATGTAAAATATGAGAAAATGAAAAAAATTATTAATAAAATATTGTAATAAAACAATAAACGGTTTTAAACGAACGAAATTAAACAAAATTATGAAAATAAGTAAATAAAATTGTGTAGAAACGTATAATAAAACAATTCAGTTAGACGCATAATGACACATAATGATAATAAATACGAATTAAAACAGCTTCGTGTTGCCGAAATCCTTATTAAAAAATTAATTAATGCAAAATGGTGAAAAATATTTAATGATATTTGCATCAAAGAAAACCTCGTTCCTAAATATATATATATATATTTATTTATATATATATATTAATTATGTATGTAAATATATATATAAGTATATATAAGTATATGTGAGTAAATCAGTCATGATGAAAAAGTATTTGATGTTAAACACATGGATAAATATATATATATCCATGGTTAAACATTACCATACGCGCACTTTGTGATCCTGCTGTTTTGGCCTGGGAATTTATTTCAGATTGTTTTAATTTTTATTTTATTTTATTTTATTATTTATATAAATTAAAGTTTATCTGAAAGTATTTCATCGTTTTGTAGCTTCCAAAGTTCCTTTCATTATTTGTTCTATACTTTTTTATTTTCAAGCGAAAAGTGCTGCAAACCATGGCATCCTGCATATTAGGAATGATCATTTTGTTTAAAAATGATCAAAACTGAAATATTATAAAATACAACTTGTTTGAATTAAGAGTTTAATTAATTAATTAAAGTTACTGTTACTTTCACGTAAAAAATGGCGTTTAATTTTCTGGCGAACGTATTTTCAATAATGCGTAATTAATTTTCAATAGTCTTATCTTGCAAATAATCAGACAAAAAATGTCTGCCATTGTCATGTCAACCAGCAGTCAGTGCAACCACAACAACAACGGTGACGAAGCAGACGACAAAACGATCAGCTCCACAACGCCAGACGACCACAAAAACAATGGCGCCAATTTTAATTTTATGGATTTTACAGATACAGTTGACAGTCTGGTGAACACTCGCCTGCCATTTTTTAGGCCTATTTTGAATCGCTCCAGACAGAGGTGTTATGAAAGTAAATCTTACAGTTCCCAAGCCCTGCTTGAAATGCATAGGTTGGTGGGTGGGTGAGACATTTCTATTTCTCTTTCAGTTTCTTGGTATTGATTATTGAATTAAAAAGTAATTTTTTGTAATCATTTCAACTGCTCATCAACATCAAACATTAATAAATAAATTATTTGTTAGTATTTTAAAAATTTTATTTTTTTTAACTGGAATAATATTTCTGTGTTTTAATTCTTTTAAAAGATTTTTCCAATCCGGTCGATTTTGTGATGTCATTTTAAATACAATGGAATCTCCAACAAGCATCCCATGCCATAGATTGGTCCTCGCAGCCAGTTCCATGTACTTTGATCGAATGTTTGCTGGAAATATGGCAGAATCTCACTCACAAGAAATAAATCTTAGAAACATTAATGGTACTTTCTTAAATCTTTCAAACAAATTATAAATTTATTCTCATTTGAATCTTTTTTAAAAAAATTTTCTAAATATTAAAATTTTTGTTTCAAAAACCAGGGAGCACCTTGAAACAGTTGATTAAATATGCGTACACTTCTGAAATAATAATCGACAGCAATACAGTTCTTGACATGTTTGAGGCTGCTGACATGTTCCAGTTTGCTGAATTGAGAATGTTCTGTCAGGATTTCCTACTTGACGAAGTCGGTGATGTCTAATGATATTATATGATATCTAATGATACTAAATGATACTTAATGATACTGATTCTGTTATGATCAATGTTTGTTAAATAATAAGAACCATAATTTACTTTTACTTGCAATGCAAATCAGGTGACAGCACAGAATTGCCTGTCCTTCATGTTGTATGCAGATGTTTTCTCGAGCAAGTCTCTCTATGATAGGTCCCTCTCTGTGGCTGCCAAGAAATTTGACATGATCAGACTTGAAAAAGAGTTCTTGCTCCTCCCCTATGATCATGTTAAGAGGTTGTTCAGGATTTTGGAATTTGGTTTTTGTTTTTAAATGTAATTATTATAAATTTGTAATATTAATCTCGTACATTGGTCATCATCATCCTAATCATTATCTTAATCATCATCGTCATCATCTTATCATCACTAGCCTCATCGTCGTCATCCTCATCATTATATAATCATCATCGTCGTCATCATCATCATCTTATCATCATTAGCACCATCATCGTCGTCATCATCATCATTATCTTAATCATCATCGTTGTCGTCATCATCAATAGCGTCACCATTATCTTATTCATCATCGTCATCATTGTCGCCATCGTCATCGTCGTCATCATCGTCATTGACGTCATCATCGTCATCCCATGGCAGATTACTAATGGAAGACAATATAGAGATTGACTATGAGGAGTATGTCTACGAAGCCTTCAAGATGTGGATGGCTCATGACTTTGAGAACAGGTCACTTAATTAAAACGCTCTAAAAATCAACATTTAATATAATAATTATGATACTATACCATAATATTATAATAAATACTATTTAATATATTAATCATAATACATTAACTACAACCATTATATTAATACTTAATTACTTGATCGATAATATTCAACCAGGCAGCGATACTTGGTTGATTTGTTTCAATCGATTCGATTGAACTTTGTCTCTCGATGGTACCTAATCGAGGTTATCAGTAAGGACCCAGTTATCAGCACATCCCTGGAATGTACGGCTATCGTTCAGAGGTGAGGAGGTATCAATAGTTGATTATAGTGGTTTTTTAAACAATGTGATGACAACTGTGAAGTGGAATGCTTTGATTACACCAATTTGATTGGTAATAATGATGGTAATACGGCTGTTAACAATTGCTGTGCTAATATTAGTGGAGTTGATTTTCAATGGTAGATAACAAATTTTCAGAGCTAAGGACCAGCTGTTGGCTTTTGGGCACACGTACGAAACAAGTTGGCAGTTGCCTCCATCCAGAAAAAGTACCGGGCTGACGTGGAAGATTGTTTACATCAACACCTACGATCCATTTCCCGATGAATCAGAGGTAGGTAGGGATGGGTGGGTGGAAGTTTAAAATCAATCTTCGTTTTGCATCCAGAGACCCGGTTTCCCGAGGTAATCATCAAAAGATGGTTCAATTTATATTTGTGTTATATTTGTAATAAACTTGTGTTATCTCAGTTCAGTGTGATTTTGATTCATCATCACTCCACATCATCATCATCATCACTCCATATCATCATCGTCATCACTCCACATCACCATCATCATCATCACTCCACATCATCATCATCATCACTCCACATCATCATCATCATCATCACTCCACATCATCATCATCATCACTCCACATCATCATCCTCATCATCACTCCACATCATCATCATCACTCCACATCATCATCATCATCACTCCACATCATCATCATCATCACTCCACATCATCATCACTCCACATCATCATCATAATCACTCCACATCATCATTATCATCACTCCACATCATCATCATAATCACTCCACATCATCATCATCATCACTCCACATCATCATCATAATCACTCCACATCATCATCATAATCACTCCACATCATCATCATCATCACTCCACAACGTCATCATCATCAATCCACGTCATTTATACTTTGTGGTGTAGGTATTTTTATTTGACGTCATCAACAAATCCTGGAGCAGCACAAACAGGCCATGCCCACTGGCTTCTGAATTGTCTTCATGTTGTCGTGTCAACAATTCGCTGCTGGTCGTGGGGGGCTGGACCAACAAATCAGGTTGGGTACTTTTTTATCTGTCTGGCTGTCTGTCTTTCTGTCTAGCTGGCTTTCTTTCTTTCTGCATGTCTGGCTTTTTTCTGTCTACCTGTCTTTGTCTGTCTGCTTAAGTGATTATTTGCTTGTCTACCAATGCGTCGTTGTTCGTGTGTCCCTATCTTTGTGTATGTTTTTTGTTCTGTTGTTATCTTGATATATTATCTTGATATATTATCTTGATATAATATCTTGGCATTTTCTTCTCTTGCCTTGGTTGTGGATAATTTAATCATTAATTTAATTTTGTTCTTTGTGTAAATTTTTCTCAATTATTTTCATTTGAATTGTCGTTTATTTGTTCTTACGGATTTTGTTTCGTCAGGCACTAAATCTATGAACATGCGAGGTGCCGTTAATGTTATTCACGAATTTAAGGTTATTATTTGATTGGCTGGCTGATTGGTCTTTAATTAATCGTTTGGTTAAGCTTTAACTAATTGAATTAATCAATTGGTTAGCTGTTCACATGATCAGCTAACCAATCACATCTGATTGGCTGTTCATTTTCGGTTGATTCCCTGTTTAAAGGTTTATTTAATATCGGCTGTTTATTAATTTGCTGAAGGTGATGTCAATATTCCCAACTCTCTGGTACGTTGGTTCTCATGCGTTGGACATTTACAGGTGTCTATTTTGTCTGTTGATGTTGTTTGTGTTGCTCCTATTCATGCGATACACTCAACAAGAACAGCAACAACAACAACAACAGTAGCAGCATAACAACAAAGACTAAATCACATTACAACAACAACTACAATATAAGTAGCAGAATAACAACAAAAACTATATCACAACAACAAAAGTTGTAACATAACAACAACAACAACAATACAACTAGCAACATAACAACGAAAACAACGAAAACAAAATCACAACAACCACAATATAAAAACATCCAAACAATGAATCATATGATTTCTTTAATATCTTGCATTGCCTCTCCAGATATCTCCACTCAACAGTCACCGTTGATAATTCTGTTTACATACTCGGAGGATTCGATGAAACTCAAAGCCTGCAAGCCACCGTGCATGTTGTTGACGTCAGCAGTGGCTACAAACTTGAGGTGAGGACGATGAAGATGATAAAGATGATGAAGATGATGATGTAAATGGCGGTGATGGCGGTGAAGAGGAGGATGATGAGGACGTTAATAGCGATGTAGTGATGTCAGGAAAGAACTGATGACACTAATGGTACACACATTCGCACAAACAGAACACACATACACACACAACATACACACACATTTATGAATACACCACACACACACACTCACACACACACACACGCCACTAATGGTACACACATTCACACAAACTGCACATATATACACACACACAACACACACACACTTACGAATAACGAATACACCACACACACACACACACACACACACACACACACACACACACACACACACACACACACACACACACACACACACGTTCGAACCCACTCCACCCTAGGTCTGTCCGAGAATGATCCACCCCTCCTACAGACAGTGCTGCGTCATACACCAGGGCAGACTTCTACTCGCCTTTGGAGGCTTCAACAGATCCGGTCGACCGCTATTCATAGTTCAAGTCTACAACATTCCTGAAAGGACATGGTCAGAATTTCCGCTGAAGTTCAACATAGATTGTAGTAGCGGCTGTAGTAGTAGCGGCAGTGGCAGCAACATTAGTAGTAACGGTAGTAACGTTCGTAGTAGTACTGGCAGTAGTTGTAGTAACGTTCGTTGCAGGTGTTTAAGCAGTAATGCTCTTGGCAATGATAGAAGTAGTATTAGCCCTGTCATTGGTTGTTGTGGTGGTAGTTGTAGTAGGGCTATTGATAGTAATAGTGTTAGTATTGGTAATAATAATAATAATAATAATAATAATAACAGTTGTTGTAATAGTTGTAGTTGGGTTGGTAGCGTCTGTGGAGTCGATTTGGAGTTGAAAGATCATATAAATAGGAAGAGAAGCGACGGGATGAATGTTTTTGTGAGAAACAACAACAACAACACTAATAACAACAACAACAACAACAATAGTTGTAGTAATAATAATAATAATAACAATAACAATAATAATAATATTTATAATAACAATAATAACGAAAGTATTTGCATTTGCAATTCTGATGTGTACAATAACGGATTTGATGATTGCTATACTGACAGTACTGACAGTCTGGACAGTAGATTCAGTAATTCTGACCTTTTCTCCGACTGTAGTGGTAGTGACCTAGATGTAAATGATAATAACATAGATGTCAATAATGGTAACATAGATAGCAATAATGGTAACATAGATAGCAACAACAGTAACATAGATAATAACAACGCCACCACAGATAGTAGTAACAGTAATAATAACATGGATAGTTACAAAGTATGTAACAATGTTGTAATTATGTGTGAAGATAAAATAGACATAGTTTGCTATTACGCATGCGAAGTTGGCTGCTGGGTGTATCTTGCTTGCGGTCTGGCTGTCCTGGATATTGGTTAGTGGTGGTTGTGACGTCATCGTGATTATGGTGGATGTGATGATGATGATGGTTGTGAGGACGATGCTATCATCATCAGTATTAATAATTATGGTAGTACAGCGATTGATGATTGTAAAGATGATGATGATGGCCACGACGACGATGATGATGATGGGTTATTGTGTGACGATAATTTAGAGGAAAACCCGACGTGCAACCAGAAGATGATGAGGAGGAGACTGGATGCCATCCTCAAGTACTGCCCGAGAAGTTTTACAATTGTTGAGGTTTTCGTTGTTCTCAGCATTCTTTTTTTTTTGAAGCTATGTGCTGTTTTTTATCTTAACTTTGGTTGGGCATGTTTGTTGGCTAGCTGCTGTGTACGTAGGAGAATGTAGTAGTTGTTGTTGTTGTTGATTGATTGGCAGGTTCACAAGATTGCCGAGCCCAGAGAAGGTTCCTTCTGCATCACTTTGTTACACGACAAAATATTTGTAACTGGTGGCATGAGGAGACAGCAACAGCATCAACAACAACATCAACAACAACATCAACAACAACATCAACATCATCAACAGCACATGTCAGATGAACAGCAGATGGACCAATGTGAACAGCTGTGCACATCCGAGCAGCAACAACAGCAGCGGCATCTTCGGCTGCCACATCCTAGTTATCAACAGCAGCTGTACCAACAGCAGCAGCAGCATCAGGAGCACGACCTTCACCCATGCAACGTCATCGAATGTTTCAACACGACCACGTCAAGTTGGGAGGTGGCGGGGTTCGCCAGGGAGGGCAAGGGCTCATTGAGTCTCTGCACCACCATCAATGCCATGCATGAAAACTTTGGAATCTAAATTTAACATCATCGTCGTCGTCGTCTTAACAGCTTATTTTATAACATTCAATCGTATTATATGACATTTTATTATGCTTTTCAAACACATTGGTTGAAAAGGAACAGTCGCAGGTTCGAAACCCAGTGAAATCGTTTTAATTTTTTCTCTAAGTTTTTTAACAATTTTCAAAATGGACTATTGCTTCACTGTTTTTTTTTATTAATTTCTTTAGTTTTTATAACTACTGCAGTTTGTTAGCACCAACAATTTATTAATTTTTTCTTACTTTGAAGTATTAGTTGTTTTATATTTAGCAAGCAGGCGTTGCAATTGAATTCAAACGATTTCTTTTATTGCTTCCATGCAACAGATTCGATTTCTTTCAAAGAGTAAGGTTTTTACAGACTTTAAAATTAACTCAACTCGTTAACTTTTAATTTATTCAGCTAGGTTTGTACAAATTTTTGATTTAATTTTCCAGTTTTATGTCATCCCACCATCTCACTTTCCGTCAACCATTCATTGTCTTATTAGATTTCAAACATATAGTTTTATGCTCATTCAATTTATCATTAATTTGTTGCTATGGTTAATGCAAAGCTGTCCAACAAATACATTATAATATAAACTTAACTGACACATTTTAGTGTTTCAAGGTTGTTATATCTATACACCTATACACACGCACGCACACACACACACTCGTACATACATACATACACACACATACACAGAGTAATGTTTATAATGAATTGGATAGTACAACAGTGCAATACCATTATGCATTTCTTATCTCAGAGTTTCACCTCTAGCCATTCGGATAGCAAAATAATATTGTCTTATTTGATTTTGCCATTATTGCATTTTAATTATTTATAAAAGATAAATATTTTTAATTTTTATGTCAAATTTTTTTCTACATACATACATACATACATATATACTCGGCTGCAGTTTTTAATTTGTTTGTTGATATAGAAATAAATACAAAGATTATTTTATGTATGCTGTAATTGTGTACATGTATGTTTGTGTATATAAATATGTGTGTGTTTATGTGTATATGTATTAGTGAATAATTAAACGTACGTGTATATATACGTGTGTGTGTGTTTGTTTTGCGTGTGTGTGTGTGCGCGCGCATGTGTGTGATGTCTGTGTGTATTACTGCTTATAAATGTTTTTATTATTTGTACGATGTATCGGTTGATTAATTTATTTACACGTGTGATAAAACTTTGTATCTATAATAAATATTCAAGCCATTGAAAATCTTACTCTTTATTTATGTTAACATGTTTTCTATCTGCCGTGCGCACTCTGAAAGATGATGCAGGATATGCAATGCATTTGTGTGTGTGCACGTCTGTTTTCTTCATTTATTCGTTTATCTATCTATCTATCTATCTATCTATCTATCTATCTATCTATCTATCTATCTATCTATCTATCTATCTATCTATCTATCTATCTATCTATCTATCTATCTATCTATCTATCTATCTATCTATCTATCTATCTATCTATCTATCTATCTATCTATCTATCTATCTATCTATCTATCTATCTATCTATCTATCTATCTATCTATCTATCTATCTATCTATCTATCTATCTATCTATCTATCTATCTATCTATCTATCTATCTATCTATCTATCTATCTATCTATCTATCTATCTATCTATCTATCTATCTATCTATCTATCTATCTATCTATCTATCTATCTATCTATCTATCTATCTATCTATCTATCTATCTATCTATCTATCTATCTATCTATCTATCTATCTATCTATCTATCTATCTATCTATCTATCTATCTATCTATCTATCTATCTATCTATCTATCTATCTATGGATTTAACTTTTTGTCATCCACTTTTTTATTCACTATTTTTACGTTTAATTAACGTTTATTTTTTCTATGAAATCAGGCAGAATGTTCATGATGTACATTATTTTTATTATTTTAAAATTTTGTCTATTGCGTTGTTTTTGGTTTTCTTAAAATTTGCAGAAATATTTTGAACTGATATTTTTTTTCTCTTTTATGTATGATTATTTTCATCTGACGACGATCTGATTTTTTTTCTATCTCTGTCTAGATAGAATCGTTTTTGGAGCAATTTATTTTCAATATTTCATGATACACACATACTCTGGGTAAACTTGTGGTTTCATTGTTGAGTTCTTCTTGCACGTTTGCCATTTTGTATTAGTATTTTGTCAGCCATTCAGATTATTTTGGCTCCAGTTTTTGGTTCAATTCTCAAAGTATTTTCATCATATATAGTTAATTATGATTGAGACGTCGTTTTTATGAATACATGCTTGAGAAAAAGTAAAGTAAATAAAGCGTATTGTTATTCTTTTGGTAGTTATATATTGGAAAGCATTACGTACTTATACCAAGGGGAGGCCTATTTACCATTATACAACACTTTCTTATGCAAAGAATCTCAATTTTTGCGACTTTTAATTATTTTCGGTAATGTTGATTTTATTTGTTTAAATTTATACCAAATAAAAGTAATTAATTACCATATTGAATAACAATTTAAAAAAATAAAATTTTAACATTTTAAATAAAAGCAATATTCCGTAATTAGTAAATATACTATCGTAACTTTTGACTCGAACCTCTCCCTCCATCTCCCCTCCAGAAGTAAGCTCCTTGTTCGACCGTTGAAAGTGAGCGAAGGCCGTTATATTTATTCTAGTTATATGTATCAAACAGTATCTTATTGAACAAAATAGTATCATAAAATGAATAAAGATACTTTTTTTTTAATTTAAAAAATTCTCAATTTGATTTCATTGCGATATCGATGATGATTGTGACCTGACTAATTAAAAAACATCAAATAAAATTTATAAAATAGGATGGGTATATCGTTGAGAAATTGTTGGGGGAAATGACGTCATGTTAACAGTAGTTATTTCACTAGATGGTAGTTGATCAGCCTGTATAAAGGTTTTATTCAATTCCTATCAAATAAATTTGACCAAATATCATACGCAGGCAGAACTAAATAAAGAATTAGATAGATAAATATACGTAGTTATAATACATTTTTAATTTTGTATTTACACATTCAAATTGTACAATTGTTTTATGGTGAAGTCTCAAATTATTTTGAATTCTCTCAAAAAAATTTAAACTTTTTACTATATACTAGTTACTTTTAATAACAATTTTTAGAAAATTTTCAATTTGATTTCATCGCGATATCGATGATGATGATTGTGACCTGACTGCATGGATATATATAATATATATCCATGCCTGACTGATTAAAAAGCATAAAAAAATTTTGAAAATAGGATGGAGAATTTGTTATATTGGGATGTTTGTATATAAAGCAAGCAAAAATTTTAAAATAAAAGGGCTTATAAATCTACGCATATTGGCTCGGCTTGGCTTGGCTCGGCTTGGCTTGGCTCGGCTTGGAATCGGATGTTAAGCAAGGTGTGGTTTCAAACTATTTTGAATTCTACCCGAAGTAACTAGAATCTATGTATACAAATATTTAATAAGATTATATGTTTATATAAAAAGCCAATATTGCAGATTCAACCAGCCAATCAGAAAGTTTCGAAGGCGTTCGTTCGATGACGTCAATTTAGTACTGTTGGCATTGTGGTTGAGACTGTATAATAGTGTAGTACATACATTAAATAAGTTTTTTACTGATGTGAATTATTGAAATGATGAAAATGTATGGCTGAAGCGAGTATAAATAGGAGCTGAGACAACACGAAAATCAGATCAGGCATTCTGCCTCGCATTAAGCAGTCTGCCTTTTTTATTTTTATTTATTTTATTATATAGAGTTATATAGAGTTTGCATGCCTGTGGTTTGTGTGATTGTATGTTGTATTTTTTTATATTTTAGGTGGCTTATGCATACATACATACATACATCACGTTTGTTTGTGTGGTAATATTTTACTCTTTTTTCTCTTTCTTCATGAGTCTTGAGTTAAGTTAATGAAACATAAGCAGGTGAGATTGAGATTAATTTATTATATAGGTAGGCTAGGGCATAAGGTAATTTAGTTACATAGGTAGGTTAGGAACTTCTATTCTTTTACTCTACTTGGGGGTGTGTTTTTTGTTTTGTTTTGTTTCGTTTCACACCATACATATAACAGGTACGCGGTGGTTCCTGGTTTTAGTGGGATTTTTATTGATTGAATGTGGTAGTATGCGTGGTTATATAGAGTTATATAGAGTTATATAGAGTTATAGAGTTATATAGAGTTATATAGAGTTATATAGAGTTATATAGAGTTATATAGAGTTATATAGAGTTATATAGAGTTATATAGAATTATATAGAGCATAAATCCTATATAGATACCTTTTTTGAGGTTCTTTCCTTTGCCGACCGGTCGGCTTCTTTGCGTTTCTCTATTTTCATTTAAATTAATTAAATAAATAAGATTTTTCCATTTATTTAGGTTTATTTAGGTTCATTCAGGTTCATTCATTCAGGTTGAAGCTTCCGGAGGAGTTCATCGTGGAAGATCAGAATGGTTGTGCTGTCACGTTACGTTCGTTCATTCAGTGTCAAAGAATGCACGCCTGGCTGGGGTTCGTTTTTCGGTTTCTTTTCGGTTTCTCTTTATGCCAATTGGCTGGCTTTTCCGGCTGGCGGGTTTCACCGCGGCTCGTTTCTCTATTTTCATTTTTAAATTAATTAAATAAATAAGATTTTTTTATTTCATTCATTTCATTCAGGCTGAAGCTTCCAGAAGAGTTCATCATGGAAGATGTCAGGCTACGCTCATTAATTCAGAGGCAAAGAATACACGCCTGGCTGGGATACGTTTTATTCTTTTTTCTCTGTAATTTAAAAATAAGTAAGAATGCTTACATGCACACACACACACAATTACATTAAGTAGCTATATAGGTAGGTTAGATAGACAAAATTTTAATTGTAGGTAGGATAGATAGGAAGCATCCAACACTAATGTAGTTGAATAGGTAGGCGCGTAAGTTTATCGCTTCTATTTTTTTCTTGCACCCACATTACACGCATCAGCGTATTACACACTCACAAAATACATACATAAACACATATATTAGTATTTGAGCGTAATTTTATTTTCATTACACATTCTAATTTATTATTACTAAGGTTGAGAGTAATTTAATTTCATAGGTAGTTAAGGGCAATAATGTAATTCTAGGAACAATCTTGTAATGTAAATTAAAACGCTGTATATGTATCGATAGGTAGGTTAATTATAAGTTTTATATTATTATTATTATGTCGGAACCCAAGGCATTACGTAGGTGGTGGGGTGGGTGCCGAAAGGCCAATGAATTGGGCTCTTGAGTTTTTTTTAATTTTAGGTAAGTTAAGGCCATAATGTAATGGATAGGTAAGTTAAGGCTACGTTGTAACACATACTCATTAATAAATTTAGGGTTTAAGTTTTATATTATTATTACTAAGTTGGAGCCCAAGGCATTACGTAGGTGGTGGGGTGGGTGCCGAAAGGCCAATGAATTGGGCTCTTGAGTTTTGTAATTTTAGGTAAGCTAGGGCTTAATTGTAATGAATAGGTAAGCTGAGGGTACGATAGCCAATAGACTCTGAATTTCAAAGTCCGTTGTCAGAGGTAAGCCTTGGTGGCCAGTGGTGAACCGGCAATGGTTTACTATCCGGACGGCAATGGTTTACTATCTGCACGGTAATGATTTACTATGCGGCATGGCCATAGTCTACTACCCGCACGGCTTCCGGACGGCAAATGGTTTACTATCCGCACGGCAATAGTCTACTATCCGCACGGCAATGGTTTACTATCCGGTGTCCTGGCTGTCGGTGAACCTCTGTGCAAAGGAGGGAGAATGAAGGGGGACTTTTGACTATCGTACCATTAACAATTTAATATAGATTAGTTAAGGTAATTGAATAGGTAGATAGGATTATTTTTATTAAGCAATTTGAGATGCAGGCACCGCTAAGCTTTCTGATGAGAATTTTCTCTTTCTCCATTCCACGGGCTGTGTTTCAACAACAATCTCGAGGAGGACTGGAACCAGTTTTGGAGGACAACGTAGGAACCGGAAAGCATTCAACATTCTGCCTTTGTCGAATGGACGACGGTAAGTTTTTTTTTACATTTTAATCTTTTTATTATTTTCAGTTATTATTTATTTGCCATTATTTCCATTTTATAATTTTTTGCTTCTAAGATTCTAACATTCATTTACTACTACGCTAATAAAAAAATTGTCTACAGAAAGATGAGAGGTGGGCAGTGGTGGGAGTCAGCACGTTTCAGATGGTGGTCTCATGATGATTTACGTATGATGGTGTGGTGTAGGAAGAATCAGCGCGTTGGCTGTTCGACTGACGCTCAGAAGTTCGGATGAAATCTTGTGTGCCGTTCTGAATGTGGTGGTCGGTGCGGTCGGTGCAATGGATTGAAGTAACGACGATTTGTGAAGTAAGGTTTAGTTTCGTTTTTTTTTATTTTTCTCATTCATTCATTTTTTTCCTCAATCTTTCAAATTATTCTTCCATTAATTGACGTTAATTCGTTCTATTCATTCATTCATTCATTCATTCATTCTTTTAACTAATTATTAATCATTCAGTTCATCATG